>NW_024423215.1:0-81805 GCF_014898765.1 Herpailurus yagouaroundi
AGAGAGAGAGAGAGAGAGAGAGAGAGAGAGAGAGAGAGAGAGAGAGAATAAGCTCTCTGGTGTCTCCTCTTATGAGGATACTAATGCTATCAGATCCTAATCCTCCCTTATGTCCTCATTATGACCTCAATTAATTCCTTACTCCAAATATAGCCACAGTGGGGGTTTGGAACCCAACCTATGAATTCTGAGGCCACACAGTTCAGCGCATAGCAAAGTGAATGCCAATTCTACACACTCATTCATGTAAACTGAGCTTTCGGAATTTAGTAACTCTTTACCTCGCCATGCTAATCCCAATCATTGACCGTGGACAATCAGCTTGCTTCTTTGGTGTTTCTTTCAACCATGACCTCCTCACCCAAAGTCAGAGTATCTTCCCATCTTTCCTATTTTTTTTTCTTTTTTCTTTTGGTGGGGGGAAGAGGAGCAGAGAAAGAGAGAGAGAGAGAGAGGGAGAGAGACGGATAGATAGAGATTAAGAATCCCAAGCAGTCTCCACACTCAGTGCAGAGCCCAATGTGGGGCATGATCCCAGGACTCTGGGATTGTGATCCAAGGCAAAATCAAGAGTCAGATGCTCAAGAGACTGAGCCACCCAGGTGCCCTACATCTTTCCTATTTATTCGTAATATTCTCTCAGCTTTTCTTCCCACCTTCAGGCTTGCACAGTTTCTTACCCATAAGTGGTCCATCCACCATTATGCTCGAGTAGACTTCTCCGATATAAATCTTATTAAATTTCTCATAGTTTCTCAGTGATCTGGCCACTGGCTATTTCTCTAGCTTCATTTCTTATAGCAGTTCCTCTTACCCTCTATATTTTAAGCACATTGAATTATTTATAGTGGCCAAGTGTGCTGTGATGTTACATATCTCTCCACCTTTGTTCATGATGTTTCTTCTGCCTAGAAAGCCTTTCTTTCTCTTGATTGGATACATCAGATTTAGCTGTAATGACACTCGCTTTTTAAAACTTTTCATTATCCCTCTAGGTAGACACGATTCTCTGTGTAGTATTCCTATTATTCTCTACAGACACTTCTCATGAAAGACACAGAACACCATATGAAACTATGTGGTTACATGTCATACTGGTATTACACTCAAACCTATTAGGTCAGAGGACATGTTTTACCTATTTTTGCATCCTCTGCATCCAGCTTAATGCATGACACTTAATGAATACATACTGAATGAACACACGAGTAAAAGAGGTAATAGAACTGAGTGATTTTGATTAAGTAAATGTAGCAACAAATATTTCATGGCAGAAAATAGGGACTTTTACCATGACATATCTTTCCATCACCATAAAATCCTTTTGGACATGAACCGCAATGATAGGAGCCAAAGGTATTGAAGCACTCCGCTCCTGGAAAGCAAGGTCTGGATTGACACTCATCAACATCTTCCTGGCAATTTTTACCTAAACAAAATACAGATTTAGAGTTCAATTTATTTATTTTGAAAAACACTGTATATCCCATCAAGTGTTCCTTATTTTATTTCTTTTACTTAAAGTACTTTACTTCTACTTTACTTAAAGTATATTTACTTCTTTTACATAAACTCCAGAAAAACTGTCATACATTAAGAGGAATGCATGTATAAAGTCACCAATTAGAGGAGCACCTGGGTGGCTCAGTCAGTTGAGCATCCAACTTTGGCTCAGGTCATGATCTCGCGGTTTGTGAGTTCAAGCCCTACATCAGGTTCAGTGCTGACAGCTCAGAGCACAGAGCCTGCTCTCGATTCTTTGTCTCCCTCTCTCTCTGTTCCTCCCCACTCTCACACGCTGTCTCTCTCAAACATAAAATAAAACGTTAAAAAAAATTTTTAAGTCATTAATTAGATTCTATTTAACATTAAATAAGACCCTTCAAGTGCATAAGATTTTCCTTATAAAAAAGACGACAGAAGGCCCTTGGTACTCTAAGGCAAAAAATTACCATATCATAGCAGCAATTCTCACTTTGTTAAAAAAAAACTCAATGATTTTTTTAAAAAAAGTTAGTAGAATGATTGCTTAATTAGCTTAAGGACAGCTTATTCAGTGCGGTGACTGCATTAGCTGTGAAAACCCATGAAAATTTTACAGCATGTGAGGAAAGTCAGTATGTCCTCAATAAAGTTTTTTGAGATGAAGTGTTCTTTGAAATGTTTAAAAACTTAGTTGAATGAATATATTCAGTCATTTATGATGGTTGCTCCCATTACAGTAAGATCCATGAAGCACTCAACACGAATTGTTTCAAATGAAGTCTGTAGCACAACAGTCCCAACTGATAAAATTCTTATTTTAAAATGCTGAAGAAAATAATAAATGTCTTGCTTAGTTCAATTATAATGTTAAAGTAGATGGCTTCAAGTAAAATATAAGCTCAGTAACTGCATATTTACTTAAGATTTATATCTGTTTAAATTAGAGGAAATATTGGTATGACTCTTAAAAAGCCTTGGGAAATTATAAGTCATTCATATACTTATTTGAGGTTTCTAGAATAAAATTTTTCAGGATAATTAACAAGTTAGCAAACATGCTAATATTTCCTTTGATTTCACTTTAAAATTGTATCATGATCTTTTTAAGTTAATGAATTATCAAGTTTTCTTAAATGATAATGTTTCTATTTCTCATGGCAAATTTCTTGATTTTTCCATATTATATTTCAATAGTAATACATTTAAATATATTTCTACCTAGCAAATATAGACAGAAATGTTTAAGAACCTGCAAAGTACAATACATAGAATACTGCCATTAAAATTATAAAAAATTGGCAAAATTGTAAGAGTATATGTAAGCAATGTACAATAATAGAAGGATATGAGTAGCAAATGTATTTGTGATGACTTTTACCAGATTTTAAAACATATATTAAAATCTTTAGGATGATACACATGCTTGAATAACCTGTATATTACTTGGGAAGCCAAGGAACTTTCCTTTCTAATTTGTTCACATACTAATTTCTTTCACGAAGAACCAAAACTTACCTTTGAGTTCAGGCGGACACACGCAAGAATAACTGTGAAAACCACTAATACATCTGCCAAGGCCACAGGGGTTTGATTGGCACTCGGTGACGTCCACTTCACAAAGACTGCCCTGAAAGCCAGGCAAGCAGACACACAGGTGCACTCCACTTCCTGGAGGAAATTTAATATCTGACACACATGATCCACCATTCAAGCAATCACAAGACTTCACAGTCACCTCCAAAAGAAACAAAAAGTAAACGCTTTATTCTTCAGTAAAATAATCTTCAGTTTATACCTTAGAAATTGTGTTAGGCATGTACATTTAGGTGGAAGTAGGACCAGATCACAAGTTTTGAAAAGAAAAAAAAATATATATATATTTAATGTAAAAGAGTATTTTAAAATATAGTTTAATAAGGTAACCTTGCCAACTTTCAAGAGCATAGTCAAAATATAAATGCTATGGATAATTTTTTAAAATGTTACAAGATACAGGTGCCTGGGTGGCTCGGTCCGGTAAGTGTCCAACTTCAGCTCAGGTCATGATCTTGTGGTTCATGGGTTTGGGCCCTGTGTCGGGCTCTGTGCTGATAGCTCAGAGCCCGGAGCCTGCTTCATGGATTCTGTCTCCCTCTCTCTCTGCCCTTCCCCTACTCATACTCTGTCTCCCTCTCTCTCAAAAATAAATAAAACATTTAAAAAAACGTAAAATGTTACAAGATAATCAATTTCTATGATGCAAGTGGAACAAGTGGAAAAAAATCCTTAAGGTGCAAAGCAGTTAGTCACATGACTTATCCCAGACTATAGAGAGTAAACAGTCATTTGAATTATCTGGTTAGCATGACATAATACACAATTGCCCTTCATACCATTACTTCTCTGGGAATGTGTCCCAAATTTCAAGTGAATACAGGGCACAAAAACAGTATTAATAGCTCGTGACTGATAATATCAAAAGAATAGCCAATAAAAAAATGACTTCACTTGAAGGAAAGGGTATAATTCTCAATCTTAGGTTTATCATAGATATTTCAGACAGGTAGACATGAATGCATTCTTTACTTAAGTAAACTTAAGTACAGGAGCAAATGGTCTAGGAATTCGTCACATAGATCCATGCTCTGGACTTGAGACTCTACTGAAGATTTTAAATTCTGACAAAAATAGCATTTTGGCAGTTTAATTTTCCACAAAATGTTGAATAATTTAGTTCCTCTTCATGAAGAATTCTATTTTAAGTTTCAAATAGTTACTGATACTGTTAATTAATTCAGTGGCATTTACGTAATTATAAATATTACCATAATCGTGAGCCTAGTTTCAGCATTGCAGTCATCGGTAAAAAGTAGAGTGAATTGCTGTGGAGTTTGGGACTCTGCTTTCCACATAAGAAGTCCCGTAGAAGAAACATTTGCTCCCTCGGGACCCGAATCCAGGGCAAAATGGATGTCAGAGCCTTCAGGATCGACAGCTGTGAACTGGAACACAAAGTTCTCCCCGAAAAATGTCTCTAATTTGTCTTGTGGCATTTGAATCAGTGGGGGTTGGTTGTCTGTCAAAGAGAAAACAATTACTTTGTACTTGTGTATAAAGAAAAAGGAAAAGGGAAAGTAAAGTATGATGCAAAGACCTCAGACTGAAACATTTTGATGAATTTCAAACTCCCCTAAAACTTCCATTACCTATGCTGGCTCTTTTTCTTTTTTCTTTCCCTTCCCTTCCCTGCCTTGTCCTGCCCTGCCCTGCCCTTCCCTTCCCTTTTTTCTTTTCCTTTCTTTTCTTTTCTTTTTATATTCTGAATAAATTCAATTGCATTCTTAGAAAATGTAAAAGTAACTGACAGGTGCAAAACTTCAAACTTTGCTACAAGGGTGTAACAGAACTTTGAACACAGCATAAAATACATAAACATATCTGCATTTCCCAGACTGGATGCATCTCCTTTTCTGTCTGAAATTATTTCTTGGTGTTGACCAACTCATTGCTTGCTCTCTCACTCTCTTTTCTTCATCCTCTACCCTTTTCAGCTTTACTTTCCCCTCAACACCTCCTTTTATTTCCCCTTCACTCTCCATGACTGGATTGTTCATTTAACACCCCCTCCCCACCCGACCTTATTTTCCTCACTGTACCTGCCTCTCCAGTAGGAACTGGAGGCCATATAAGTCACAGCCATCCTCTGCTCCTCAGAGGCATTTCCCACTGCCAAGCTCACATAATGGAACGGTGGTTATTTCAGAGGACAGAGAAGGCTCCCTTTGCGCTCAAGTAATGCTTTAAAACACTTTTTTTTATATTGTCATATTAAAAAATGTCCCCCTTCCTTGGCTTAACACATGGAAGGTAGAGGCTTTTTCATCACACTGGACACAAACACTTTCTGCTTGCATCGACAAAGCACTGATGCCAAGAGAATGTGGTTCTGGCTCCCATTCTGCCATCATATATCTTTATACAATTTAGTGGTTTTAATTTCCTCACCCCTCAATATGACAAATTGGGATAGATGATTTTTCCAGCCTCCTTAAATCCTTGAACATTGCAAATCTATTATGAGTCGGACATACTCAAGCCATTAAAAACATAGACACCAATTCAGAAGTTATATTGTGTTTCCCTTATCTTTTGCACTTAATTCTTCTCCAAATTTGTACTGTCTTCCCATAACACCCCATGAGTCTTGCACCTGAACAATAAAGTATCTGAAAAATGGTCTAATACAGTAATGAAATTTGTATACACAATAATATAGTGATGTTACAAAGCACTGTATAAATACAAGGTTTTATGATTCCTTAGCTAAAATTACATGGGGTAGGAGGAGGGAGTAATTATATCTTGTATTTTATAATGCCTGCTTGGTCTTTGGGATTAGGAAAGAGAATGAAGAAACAATTATATGGAATTATGTATAGCTGTAGTTAAGAAAGTGAAGACATTACAGGCCAGAAAGGAATGGCAGGAGATCTTCAAAGTGATGGACAGAAAAAATATGCATCCGAGAATCCTTTATCCAGCAAATCTGTCATTTAGAATAGAAGGAGAGATAAAGGTTTTCCCAAACAAACAAAAACTGAAGGAATCTGTCACCACTAAACCAGCCCTACAAGAGATCCTGAGGGGGATCCTGTGAGACAAAGTATCAGAGACATCGCTACAAGCATGAAACCTACGGACATCACAATGACTCTAAACCCATATCTTTCTATAATAACACTGAATGTAAATGGACTAAATGCGCCAACCAAATGACATAGGGTATCAGAATGGATAAAAAAAACAAGACCCATCTATTTGCTGTCTACAAGAGACTCATTTTAGACCTGAGGACACCTTCAGATTGAGAGTGAGGGGATGGAGAACTATTTATCATGCCACTGGAAGTCAAAAGAAAGCTGGAGTAGCCATACTTATATCAGACAAACTACACTTTAAATTAAAGGCTGTAACAAGAGATGAAGAAGGGCATTCTATAATAATCACAGGGTCTATCCATCAGGAAGAGCTAACAATTATAAATGTCTCTGAGCCGAATACAGGAGCCCCCAAATATATAAAACAATTACTCACAAACACAAGCAACCTTATTGAGAAGAATGTGGTAATTGCAGGGGACTTTAACACTCCACTTAAGGAAATGGATAGATCATCTAAACACATGGTCAATAAAGAAACAAGGGCCCTGAATGATACATTGGATCAGATGGACTTGACAGACCTATTTAGAACTCTGCATCCCAAAGCCACAGAATATACTTTCTTCTTGAGTGCACATGGAACATTCTCCAAGACAGATCACATACTGGGTCACAAAACAGCCCTTCATAAGTATACAAGAATTGAAATCACACCATGCATACTTTCAGACCACAATGCTATGAAGCTTGAAATCAACCACAGGAAAACGTCTGGAAAACCTCCAAATGCATGGAGGTTAAAGAACACCCTACTAACGAATGAGTGGGTCAACCAGGCAATTCGAGAAGAAATTAAAAAATATATGGAAACAAATGAAAATGAAAATACAACAATCCAAACGCTTTGGGACGCAGCGAAGGCAGTCCTGAGAGGAAAATACATTGCAATCCAGGCCTATCTCAAGAAACAAGAAAAATCCTAAATACAAAATCTAACAGCACACCTAAAGGAAATAGAAGCAGAACAGCAAAGACAGCCTAAATCCAGCAGAAGAAGAGAAATAATAAAGACCAGAGCAGAAATAAACAATATACAATCTAAAAAAACTGTAGAGCAGATCAAAGAAACCAAGAGTTGGTTTTTTGAAAAAATAAACAAAATTGATAAACCTCTAGACAGGCTTCTCAAAAAGAAAAGGGAGATGACCCAAATAGATAAAATCATGAATGAAAATGGAATGATTACAACCAATCCCTCAGAGATACAAGCAATTATCAGGGAATACTATGAAAAATTATATGCCAACAAACTGGACAATCTGGAAGAAATGGACAAATTCCTAAACACCCACATGCTTCCAAAACTCAATCAGGAGGAAATAGAAAGCTTGAACAGAGCCATAGCCAGCGAAGAAATTGAATCTTCATCAAAAATCTCCCAACAAATAAGAGTCCAGGACCAGATGGCTTCCCAGAGGAGTTCTACCAGATGTTTAAAGCAGAGATAATACCTACTTCTCAAGCTGCTCCAAAAAATAGAAAGGGAAGGAAAACTTCCAGACTCATTCTATGAAGCCAGTATTACTTTGATTCCTAAACCAGAGACCCAGTAAAAAAAGAGAACTGCAGGCCAATATCCCTGATGAATATGGATGCAAAAGTTCTCAATAAGATACTAGCAAATCGAATTCAACAGCATATAAAAAGAATTATTCACCATGATCAAGTGGGATTCATTCCTGGGATGCAGGGCTGGTTCAACATTCGCAAATCAATCAATGTGATACAGCACATTAATAAAAGAAAAGATAAGAACCATATGATCCTGTCAATTGATGCAGAAAAGGCCTTTGACAAAATTCAGCACCCTTTCTTAATAAAAACCCTAGAGAAAGTCGGGATAGAAGGAACATATTTAAAGATCATAAAAGCCATTTATGAAAAGCCCACAGCTAACATCATCCTCAATGGGGAGAAACTGAGAGCTTTTTCCCTGAGATCGGGAACACGACAGGGATGCCCACTCTCACTGCTGTTGTTTAACATAGTGTTGGAAGTTCTAGCGTCAGCAATCAGACATCAAAAGGAAATCAAAGGCATCAAAATTGGCAAAAATGAAGTTAAGCTTTCACTTTTTGCAGATGACATGATATTATACATGGAAAATCCAATAGAATCCACCAGAAGTCTGCTAGAACAGATACATGAATTCAGCAAAGTTGCAGGATACAAAATCAATGTACAGAAATCAGTTGCATTCTTATACACTAATAATGAAGCAACAGAAAGACAAATAAAGAAACCGATCCCATTCACAATTGCACCAAGAAGCATAAAATACCTAGGAATAAACCTAACCAAAGATGTAAAAGATGTGTATGCTGAAAACTATAGAAAGCTTATGAAGGAAATTGAAGAAGATATAAAGAAATGGAAAAACATTCCGTGCTCATGGATTGGAAGAATAAATATTGTCAAAATGTCAATACTACCCAAAGCTATCTACACATTCAATGCAATCCCAATCAAAATTGCACCAGCATTCTTCTCGAAACTAGAACAAGCAATCCTAAAATTCATATGGAACCACAAGAGTCCCCGAATAGCCAAAGTAATTTTGAAGAAGAAGACCAAAGCAGGAGGCACCACAATCCCAGACTTTAGCCTCTACTACAAAGCTGTAATCCTCAAGACAGCTGGTATTGGAACAAAAACAGACACATAGACCAATGGAATAGAATAGAAACCCAACAACTAGACCCACAGAAGTATGGCCAACTCATCTTTGACAAAGCAGGAAAGAATATCCAATGGAAAAAGACAGTCTCTTTAACAAATGGTGCTGGGAGAACTGGAAAGCAACATGCAGAAGGTTGAAACTAGACCACTTTCTCACACTATTCATAAAAATAAACTCAAAATGGATAAAGGACCTGAATGTGAGACAGGAAACCATCAAAACCCTAGAGGAGAAAGGAGGAAAAGACCTCTCTGACCTCAGCTGTAGCAATCTCTTACTCGACACATCCCCAAAGGCAAGGGAAATAAAAGCAAAAATGAATTACTGGGACCTTATGAAGATAAAAAGCTTCTGCACAGCAAAGGAAACAACCAAGAAAACTAAAATGCAATCAACGGAATGGGAAAAGATATTTGCAAATGACATATTGGACAAAGGGCTAGTATCCAAAATCTATAGAGAGCTCACTAAACTCCACACCCGAAAAACAAATAACCCAGTGAAGAAATGGGCAGAAAACATGAATAGACACTTCTCTAAAGAAGACATCCGGATGACCAACAGGCACATGAAAAGATGCTCAACGTCGCTCCTCATCAGGGAAATACAAATCAAAACCACACTCATATATCACCTCACGCCAGTCAGAGTGGCCAAAATGAACAAATCAGGAGACTATAGATGCTGGAGAGGATGTGGAGAAACGGGAACCCTCTTGCACTGTTGGTGGGAATGCAAACTGGTGCAGCCACTCTGGAAAACAGTGTGGAGGTTCCTCAAAAAATTAAAAATAGACCTACCCTATGACCCAGCAATAGCACTGCTAGGAATTTACCCAAGGGATACAGGAGTACTGATGCATAGGGGTACTTGTACCCCAATATTTATAGCAGCACTCTCAACAATAGCCAAATTATGGAAAGAGCCTAAATGTCCATCAACTGATGAATGGATAAAGAAATTGTGGTTTATATACACAATGGAGTACCACGTGGCAATGAGAAAGAATGAAATATGGCCCTTTGTAGCAACGTGGATGGAACTGGAGAGTGTGATGCTAAGTGAAATAAGCCATCCAGAGAAAGACAGATACCATATGTTTTCACTCTTATGTGGATCCTGAGAAACTTAACAGAAACCCATGGGGAAGGGGAAGGGAAAAAAAAAAGGAGGTTAGAGTGGGAGAGAGCCAAAGCATAAGAGACTCTTAAAAACTGAGAACAAATCGAGGGTTGATAGGGGGTGGGAGGGAGGGTGGATGGGTGATGGGTATTGAGGAGGGCACCTTTTGGGATGAGCACTGGGTGTTGTATGGAAACCAATTTGACAATAAACTTCATATATTGAAAAAAAAAGAAAGTGAAGACGTTATACGACACATAACTATGATTTGGGGTGTTTTTTGGGGGTGGAACAAAGTATCCAGACATTATCTGTACCCACTATTATACTAATGAGGTCCCAGAATGGTAGGGCTGGAAGGCACTTAATAGATTATTGAATCCAGATAATCTCATTTAACAGGTGATGAATGCATAGCCTTTGGAATTTAAATAGCTAAATGCCTTGTCACAAAAAAGAAAAGAAGGCTAAGAGCAGGATACAGAGCTTTGCTTTTGGTCTCAAAGTAATGTCTTCTTTCCACTAAACCCGCCAACCTTCACTGATGGACGTTTTATGTGTTTACATAGTGGCCATTCTGTTGGTAGCTGTATGACTTGTACAAACTGTGTGTAGCTGAATTCATCATTCTGATTTCTTCCATTAATAATTCACATTTGCTTTCAGGATCAAATACTGAAAGGAAAATCCCATACCGTATTATAGTATAATCACGGAAATTACATAAAACAACATGTCATCTTATATTACGTTCAAGCAAAGTAAATCATGCAGTTAGGAAAGATGCTAAATAAAGCACAGTGTTCATCTTAAACACATTTATGTAACTCGTGTCTTAAAAATCACTTAAAAATTATCTTGTAGAGGAAATATTTGTATTAATAAAGAATAACTTACTTTCTAAAAATGACCAAGTAAATTTTGAAATTTTTGGTCTACAAATCAAACAAGGGCTGGTAGGATTTTTATCTCCTTCAATGTAGCAGAGCCCATCGATAATGCAAACATTTTCCTAATGGAAGTTTTAAAAAGAGGAAAGCAATTAGGATATTGTTATAGTTAGTGTTTAGGAAAAAATGTACATAGAAAGACAGCATCATATATGTTGATCATTTCAGGGTAAGCATGTTATAAGTCTGTTTTGATTAGGAAACATTTTTTCATGTGTCCTAATCATAAATGTGTGTTAGAAAACAAATCATTTCCTTTTTGTGTAATTGCCCATGGAACTGATCAAGAGGGAAGGAATAAGAAAATACATATAGCTGTATCTCTGTGTAGAATTTTAGCTTATAAATAACATGGGAGACAATCTGTCTTTTCTTCTGGTCTTTCTTACTGCTAAGTCAGGCTGGAAGTGCTCTATTTATAAAGAAATGAAACAATTTTTCCCCTTGCTCATCTTACAGAAACACATTCGTTTATAGCTATTTTCCCTTCCTCTAGGATCCCACTATGTCCTCTGAACAGAGCAAAACTGAACCAGAACCTTGGCATAATGATCCACACTTGACAATGGATATCCTTATACAAAATAGTGGAAAGAGAGGCTGATCTGCAAAAAAATAATTTTAAATGTAGCAATAATTTTCAACCTGGGAAGAAGACCAAATTTTATTCAGCATATATAAGCTTTGCCCATTTAATGTAATCTCCTTTGATGTCACTTGGAACACTGCACAAAAATAAGAACAGAACAGTCGCAACAATGTAAAACAATTTTGAATTACAAAGTTTTAAAAGTACTTACTGTAAGACATGTGGAAACAGAATATTTAGGGGAAAATAAAAATCAAACAACTTTGTAAAAACAGAAACTTCTGGGGCACTTGGGTGGCTCAGTCTGTTGAGCATCTGAATTCAGCTCAGGTCATCTTGTGGTTTGATTTCGAATCCCACATTGGGCTTTGTGCTAGCAGCTCAGATCCTGGAGCCTGCTTCAGATTCTGTGTCTCCATCTCTTTCTGTCCCTCCCCTGCTTGTGCTCTGTCTCTCTCTCTCTCTCTCTCCCTCAAAAACTAAATAAAACATTAAAAAAATTAAAAAAGTAATTTAAAAACCCCAGAAACTTTTTACTGACATGATCTAATTGCTAATCTCAAGGGAAAAAAAAAGATTTAAAATCCAAAATAATGATACTTTTCATTTTTATCTACATAAATATTATTTGATATGCTTCTTGATTTTGTTTTTTTTTTTTTTTTTTAATTTTTTTTTTTCCAACGTTTATTTATTTTTGGGACAGAGAGAGACAGAGCATGAACGGGCGAGGGGCAGAGAGAGAGGGAGACACAGAATCGGAAACAGGCTCCAGGCTCTGAGCCATCAGCCCAGAGCCCGACGCGGGGCTCGAACTCACGGACCGCGAGATCGTGACCTGGCTGAAGTCGGACGCTTAACCGACTGCGCCACCCAGGCGCCCCATATGCTTCTTGATTTTGAATAGCCAAGTAATATTACTTCCATGGTATGTATTAAATCAGCAACTGGCATATGAGAAAGATATGGTGATAAGCCCAACAGACTGCACATAGATTAAGAGGGTGTGGCTGTGAGGATGCAGCTCAGGCTGGGGTGTTCTGTAATCTCTTAAATAGATAATTGCATGGTTCAATGAATTTATTTGCCACACACACACACACACACACACACACACACACACACACACACACAAACTCCCTATAAAAGTGGTAGCCTTACACATTTTACAAGCTCCATCAAAATGCATGTCATTTGCCACAAAAAAGATTAGGCGCGAGCAGAGAGACATCTAACTGGAAAATCTTTATTACTTTTTAAAAGGAATGTAGTAGGAGTTAAAATTCAATCTGAACCTCCCCTTTTAATTTTTTTTTTAAGAAATAAATAACCAGCCACTTGAAAACATTAGAGGTAGAAATCTCCTTGCCATTTCACCAAGAGTTACTGGCAGAGTAACAATTTCAGTTAACCTCATATAAACTTGAGGAAGGCTTTTCTCTATTAGTATTTCTGATATGAAGGTGAAAAAAACTAATATGTCTTTAATATGCCAATAGCATGGGAAATGAAAATACTTACCATGTAAATGTGAAAATAAGTGAAAAACTGCTTACCTTTATAGTACATGAGTCTTTTCCATAGAGGCCGCAAAGTTGACAAGCCCCATCATAGATGATCATTATTTTGGGATTACTGAACCTGTAACCATCATTAGATACCTGTAAGATGTAGTTTTATAATAAGATAATTTGTTCTAAATGTGGCTTCATAAATTCATTATGAAATTTTAATACATAAATATTTACTTTATTAATAAATATGAGACTATCTTTTCTTTTTTACCTTTAACTGCCACTTCGCAATTGGCTTCTCACCCATCAGATCTAAGGTATCAGACTGCTGAACATCAGGGGGCAGCTGACAATCAATAGTTCTGCTATTTTGAAAAACAATATGCGTGTAGACAGCTTTTCCAAGGACCCATTTACTGCTATTATACTAAAGGCATAATAAGAAAGCAATTAACTTCTGTTTAATTATGGAAATTCCTTGCTAATAAACTACATATAATCAAAATATAAATCTTAAAAAATGCATGGCTGGTATAATGGAATATATAATGAATGAAGTAATTAAACTGACATCAATAGTGAATTTTATCCAGAATAATGAAAACCATATATACCTTAATTAGATGTAAACTGGTTCTAATGCCTCATGCATTTCTTACAGGTGTAAATCAAAGAAGTTATCAATATTGGTCATGTATAATGAATCGCCAAGTAATGAGTTTTGTAGCAAGAGGAAACACATTTGACTATGTAGCTGACACACAGTGGTTTGATTTTCTGCCCAGAAACTCTCTCATTTCCTCTGCAAAAGTTCTTAAACTTCTACTTTTACTTGAAATTGCTCTTTCAGTCCTCCATCCATATGGTTCCTAGGCCTTCTCATGTTTTTACATGACCCATCTTCCTGACTATGCTTGATTGCTCTGGGGGCGTATCTAAGCTGAGTCAATGCTTTGATTATTTGAATGTTTCAACTTTATACCAGAGGGGATACTGGGCCAGTATACTTCTGGTAGCTTCACGTGCAAGATAAAAAGTAATGGAGATGTGGGTGGCTGTATTTTTCACTATGTGTAGGAGGCTAGTATATAGTAAAAGGGAAAAATGAAGCGCACAGAGAAAAGCAGAACTGAGACAGACAGATACACACACACACACACACACACACACACACACGCACACACACACAAATTCAGATATACTGAGTCTTCGTGGTGTTCAAGTCCCAAATTCAAGTTGTTCCTGAGAATTCAGCAATTACATTCTTCCCTTGATTTTGTGAAAAACACACTAAATCCTATTTTTGATTAAGGTAATTCAAATGAATCTATATAACTTGAAACTAAATTCTAACTGGTTTACTCTATTTAATAACTCAGTGGCATATTATATTTAATCTACACTTAAAGTATAATTTTTTAGTATTAAAATGTATTGGTATTAAATGTATTAAATTACTAAATGTACTAAATACATTTAGTATTAAAATGTATTTAGTATTAAAATGATCTAAAGAGGAAAAGCCAGAAGAATTTGCTAGGTACTGGTAACTACATAGAAAGCTAAAAGGATATATTTTATTGCCAATATTTTGACTTAGATTTTTCTTTTAAGTTTATAACTGTATAATGTTTTCAATTGTTCAGAAATGGTCAAGGACCATGTTGATGCTTCAATATTGTGAGTCTGCAGGACAAGGAAAGGAAGGTAAGAACATGCTCATCTGTGGCTAGCGGGAAGTATCTTAAGATCTGAGGATTGAAGGAGTAGGCCACAGTACAAATCTCCATGTTTGAGGGGGGTATGTATAGTCTGGCCAAACAGATCAGTGGTTTCCCTCTAGCGGAGGGTGACTGACAACAGTGTCTCAGAGCAGTCATGATAAGGACACTTAGATGGATACAGGGTTTTGTGTATTGAAACAAGATTCCAGCCAAGTCCAGAAATCATTTCCCCTCCTGTTTGGAGAAGCCAACCCCAAACAAGGAATAAACGGAGTTATATTCAGTTTCCATTCATCAATATTTTGAGAGTACCTACATGTGCTGAGAATTTCCTGATGAAGAAAGATCACAGAGGAAAGGACAGACAAAACAATTTTAATACTGCTATAACCAAGATTCAAGTTAAGCTCAGTGAAAGAGAAAGAATCCATTGTGTCTATCACCGTCAAGGGAGGCTTTTCTCCCTGAAAGTAGAAGAGGAGACTGCCGTTTGGACACCTGGAGCAGAATTGGAGACACTACACTTCAGTGAGGCTGGAGGGAGTAGCAAGTGAAAAGTGAGGGATGCATGAGACAGCATGAGATTTTAGTATAGTGTATGCAGGCGGTTCAAGGTTACAAAAATAGACAGGAGCTGGATCACAAAGGACCATTCATTTCTAGGAAAGCTACCTGAATTTAATCTTACAAGTATTTAAAAACTGGATTCTGTAAAGTTCTGGCTGCTTTTCGGAGAGGCAGAGAGTGAAAGAAAGGATTGGGTGCTTGGATCTCCAGATAAAAACGTGTAAAATTACTATTGCAAAAGTAGAAAAGAGAAGCCATAATATGCTACCTTTCATGTAATAAAAGAAGGGATTCATGTGTTCCTTTGTGCAAAAGAAATGCAGTAAGGACAAACCAGAAAATAATGAGAGTGGATACCTCCAGGGATAGATGGGAAGAATGGAAAGAAAGGGTAATGGACAGAGCAGTATAGATGAAAAGACAGTGATATTTTTCTGTGTGTATCTTCCGTACGGCACCAACTCTCAGAACCATGATTTTTTTGCTTACTTTCCAAATAAGTAAATAACTAAAATCAACTAAACTGTGGAGGAAATTTAAAGCGGAATACAAATATTCAAAAATAAACTGAATGGTATTACAAATGAAATAAACATCCTGAACAGGGTGCAAAAATATAAGTAAGTTTTGCGCTGGCTAGTGAACATATATATTTTCTTTCTCTAGTTCTGTATAGTGTGTTAGAGAATTTCATAGTGTGCTCTTTATTTGTCAGATATTTAGAAAAAGTCATATGAGAATAAATATCACAGCAAATAATACATCTGAAAGTAAGTACAAAATGTACTTTCCAAGAGAATACAAACCTATAAAACTTTTTGGCAAATAACTTAATTGTACTGTGATGTCATTTGATTTATTCTGCCACAAACAGTATAATGTCTAGTCTCTTGAGGAATACTGAAGTGAATAAAATTATGCATACATTCCATTTTCCATTGTGTGTCTTATTTTTTCATTGGGATTAAAATATTTCATGGCTCATTTAGAAAAGCTCTACTCAAAAAATCCTGAAATAAGAATATTTTTCTTGTATAATTCTTTGAAAAAGACAGACACAAAAGTTATTTCCTCCTTAAATTCTCAATCCCAGGATCACATTTAGCTTTAACAATTTAGAGAAAAAGTATAAAGAATGCTAAAATGTGATTTTCTGTTTTAAGTTTTCAGCTTACCCCAGTATTTTCAAAGGGCTTTCCTTAAAATTAAAACCCACTTGAATAAAGAAAAGGAAGACCAATGATTGATGATAAATAATCATCAAAATAAGACATAGCTTGATATACCAATGTTCAAACTGAGTGATTACGTCTGTCGTTTGTAGCCCCAAGAAAGAAAAACACTATTTTTATTCTGAAATCCATAGTAAGGGAAATATAAAGGATGAGCGCAATTAATCTTCACTTTTTGTTTGGTAAAAGGGAATTGTTCATATTTCTACATCCCCTAAGTCATACAGATTTGTCTTGGGCAAAAATGATCTCTATTTGTTGTGGTTTTACATTTTAATAAATGCAGAAGCTTACATATCAAGCTTAATATTACTTTAATTTCTTATTATGACTGGAATATGAGCCAATACTGCAATAAAAATTATAGAAAATATTTTAATATGGTTAATGAATAGGAAAGAAACTTTAAGGTTAAGCAATGTAACCATATTCTTATTGAGCTCTCTGTGGATTTGACATCCTTTGGGATTATGTTGTTAACTGATAGACCAAATTAATCCAAGAAAAAATTAATCTGAATAACTCAAAAACTTAATTGTTCTTCAACACTATAATTAACATACCTGCAGTTTAGTAACTTCACATTTAGCTGAAGGTAATTCTTTGAAGCCTTGACCAAACACTCTCACTGTCATACAATTATATTTTCGAATATTACAGAATCCAGCATTCCCAAGTCCTATAATTTCAGGAGCCTTGTCTTTGGACAAAAATGATAAAACAAAATGGACAAAAATCCATAAAAATAAACTAATTATTTGCAAGGTCCAAATTAAAAGCATATGGAAAATAATATTTTGAAGTCTAACCAAGTAGAAGTACCTTAATTAAACTATTAAATATTAAGAGTAACCTGGTATTTAAAAAAGTGTCACGTACCATCAAGCCAATAACAACAGCATTAAAGATACTACCAGTGCCCAAATACACAGATTTAATTGATGTTTTAATAATGATTCATACCAATTATTTACAAGTATTAGAAAATTACTACTACAATGGCCTGTGTTTTGTTTTTGCCATTTTGGTTTGTGCCATAGAGGTGGGTTATAGAAAAATACTTATACAATAAAATAGTGTAATTAGCAATGTAACGTATTAATATTTTTTAAAATCTTAATTTAAACAAAAGAATTATAAAAATTTTATGAAAATGAAAATGTTATTAATGTTTTTATGTATTATTGCTATCTTACATGTCCCAATTATCTTAAGTGTACTTTCAATCACAGGAGAAAAAAATTCTCCTAGTAGTCAGAGTTAACTGATTTTCACAGTTATATCTTTGGTTCTGGTCTTGGTAAGATCACACATCATCTGTACCAGCAAGATCTGGTTGTCAAAATAGATAAATGCAGCATATGAAAGTAACTGAGTCCTCTAAGTACTGGCAAAATGTAAGTGAATATAACTTTACTAGCAGGAGAAAATAAAATCATAAATTGTATACTCAGAACACTAAAAATGCTTATGGAAATTAAAAAAATTTGTTTATTCTTTCATATTCAACAAATGTTTACTGAAGAATTTCTACTTTTCCAGATGTTATTCTAGGTACTGAATACTAGGTTTCTCTATGTAAAGAGAACAAGTTACTGCCTTCATATAATTTACATTCAAATATGGGAGGACAAAAAAAATGAAAAATAAATATAAAGTGTATCACACAAATGTTTTCAAGACTATGGAGAAAACATATGTACTAACTATATTAAGTGAGATAAAGACTATGTGATTGTGTGAAGAAAACTACTTTATTTTGAAAGACTTTGAGAGAAGTCTGAAATAATACGATATTTGAACAGAGAAGGGAAGGAAGTTGATCAGGAATCTATGAATTGGAAGAATGCTCCCGTGAAAGGGAAAGTAAATTCAAAGGTCCTGAGTGGGAGCAGGCTTGGCCTCTTTGACAAACAGCAAAGCAACCACTCAAGAACACTGGGGAGCAGTGAACTACAGAGAGAATGGTAGATGAGTTTAGTGAGAGAGGAGGCTCAGACTGCATAGGGTCTTCTAGACCATGGTAGGGAATGTGGATTTTACTCGGAAGGAGAGAGAGAGAGCCATTAGAGGCATTTAAACAAGAGTTCTGTGATCTCACTATCATTTCAAAGGGATCTCTTTAGCTGTTATATGCAAAATAAACTTTGAGAGAATCTATAATAATCCAGGTGAGATATAATAGTAGCTTGGACTAAGTTATTGCAGGGAAAGAGATGAAATTCTTCACATCTAGAGCTGGATTTGCTACTAAAACACGAGGCATGAAAAAAAAAATGAGAAGCCAAAATGACTACAAGTTTTTAACATGAACAATCAGAGGAGTGAAGTTTACATTTACTGAGATGGAAAAGGGCAGGATGGTGGGGGTAGAAGGAAAATCGGGAGTTACTGGTTTAATAGCTAATGAAATCCAATTGACTTTTAGAAATTTCTTTCTCTTATATACTGAGATACAAAATAGTTTGTGCCACGTAGATGGGTTAGAGAAAATATTAAGCAAATTGGTATAATTAGTAAAATATTATAAACACAGTACTCAAAATACACTGAATATGAGTTCTAGAGAAATAATGATTCTCTACCAGTAGAGGGATGAACTGTATGCAAAGGCCCCGAAGTCAAGAGAACCTAGTGTTACAGAAACCAAAGTGGGTGGAGTAAAATAAGTGAGGGTTTTAGTTGTAGGGGATGAGTTTGAAGATATATGGTGTGCCTGAACATATTGTGCTTTATAGGCTACTAGCAGTATCCCAGCTTTCACTATAAGTAAGATGAGACACTTTGGAAGAATTATTACTAATAGTATTGCTTAATATAATTTACATTCTTTTCCCAACATGATCTGAAGGAACCCTGTCAAAATACAGAAGGTAAAAGAGAACAAATAAGTTTTCATAATCAAATAACATACACAGTATCAAAGTTGGAGGGTACTTACTCACCATGGGAATCACTGCAATCATAGGAACTAAAGCCTGGGGAACATACACATCCCCATTCCACACACTGCCCATTGCCACTGCATAAATTGGGGCATTTTAGCACTGAGAGAACGTCTTCAATTGACTTGCCATATTCTTCTGTGTTGTATTTCCCCTCTTCCAAAATTCTCCTTTCACATTCATTTTCTAAAAGAGCCACAGCTGCTTCTGTCCAGCTAAGATCATCTTTTAGGAGAACATCCTTAATGCACATATCTATAGCACTGTCTAGGCTCTTGCCCAGAAAGGCAAGACAGTGTCTTCCTATGCTGGAGTTACCAAGAGTCTGCTGGCACAGTGCCAAGGTGCTGTATTCAGTGAGTCCAGAGGGTGTGGGCCACGTAGGGACAAACTCTTGGTGGACATCCTCAGAATGGTCCTCAGGGAAGAAATAAGTGAATTCTTCTAGGTCACTTTGGCTGAGACTTCGTAAAGCAAACATAGGAAGAAACTCATAATTTATGTTTTGCCGTTTCCATCTGTTTTGTGGATCCCACCTCATCTCTTGGCTGCGGCTACCCTGGTCCTGGGTCTGTTTCCCATTGTCCGAAGTGTTTGGTGTCTCTTGTTTTTCATTTCCAGGATGTGTTTGTAAATCTAAGTCCAGTTTGGTTAGGTTCACGTGCTTTTTTTCTTGAGGAAAGAAATTCAAATTACTTTCTTCAAATGCATACTCATTTATCCCTCTGGTAAGAGCTTCTGAATTAATATATTCAGAGGTGACATCTAGTTCTGGTATCAGGAAAGAGAATTTGACATGTTTGAGATCTCTGCAACCTGAAACAATCTCTGGTTGAGAAACACTGTCCAGGTGATCAGAAGGATATAATGAATTAGTCAGTGAGCAGCTACAATAGGATTGTTTTCCAGGTGATGGCGGAGAAATTGGCATTGTGTCAAACATGCTTTTCCCTGGCAAAATCCTTCCAAGTGCAAAAGAGAAAAGAATAGTAATTTGGACAAGAACATTTTTTTCTCAGTAATGTGCTGAAAAACAAACAAACAAAAAAAAAAACAAAAACAAAAACCCGCAGAATACTGTGTCACCATTCATTTATTTATTATTATTTTTTTTAATGTTTATTTCTTATTGAGAGACAGAGAGAAACAGAGCATGAGCATGGGAGGGGCACAGAGAGGGGGAGACACAGAATCCAAAGCAGGCTCCAGGCTCCGAGCTGTCAGCACAGAGCCCAATGAGGGGCTAGAACTCACAAAACGCGAGATCATGACCTGAGATGAAATCAGATGCTTTAGTGACTGAGCCACCCAGGCGCCCCCATGTCACCCTCACTTAAACTCTAACATGAATACAATAACAAATGAAAATAATTTACTTTCTTACCTCCATTCATTAATAAAAGCAACACAATCATTAAAAGTTGAACTAATTTTGGTTCCATTTTTATTATGGAAATCATTTTCTGGGTTTTCATCAAAGGTGCCACAAAGTCCCAAAGTGTTTCTATAGTCTAAGCTAGGGGCTCGGATTGTTAAACTCATGCCCCACTCACTAAGATCAGCACGGATAAATGCTCCAGAAGAAAACCAGATCTGCAATACAGAAATAAATCAACTGCATTAAGAGTTTGTATAAAATAACACATTAAATACATTAAATAGAAAACAGTGTGTTGAATATATTTATATATGTTCAATATATCTTGATGCAAGAATGAAAACTCTATATTTCTAACTATTCCTGAATATTTATTCTTAACTATATATTTAATCCCTAATATATGATTTATTAGGCACTGTGAAAAATATTTTTTAGGAATAACTTACCAAGTTAGCATATTGAAATCTTAAAATAAGGCTGCTTAGATTTGACAAAGACTTAACTATGTTGTGTCTAAATGTGTACGGAAAATTGAAAAATGGTATTATTCCTTCTTAGATCCTTCCCCTAAAGCTTTATTTAGGGGGAAAAAAACCCTAATGCAAAAAAAAAAGATAACTCTTAATTTAATAGAGATGAAAACAAGTTCAGAAATCAATCCAAAATCTGTAGGAAAAAAAAGGAAAAATACTTTCAACCGTGAAGAATCATACATACTGTGACTTTTCTTCCTAAGTAAGATTCACTTATCTTGATATTGCTGGTTGCATCTTGGCTCTTTACAGATAAATATGGCTGTGATTCATGTAGCTGGCCACTGCACATATCAAAAGTAACTATATCACCTTCTTCTTTGGCAACAAACCCGCAGTTACAGGACACAGGATAGTGAAGGCTTCCACAGTCCCACTGGCGTACATGGACTTCAAAATCACGTGACATACTCTTATAAAGCACAAATGTTCCAGTCTTGAAATTATCATATACCCTGGTATTAATAAAAATCAACTGCGTTAAGAATTGGTATAAAATACCACAATAATACGTTAAGCACAAACAATGTGTGTTAAACTTATTTATAAGTTTACTTACTTATTATAAGTTTACTCAGATACACTATGCATTTTACTTATTAATCATGCATATCTCTCTTTTGCTTTAGAGAAGTAAGCCGCATGAGAGAGGGCACGTTTGTTTTATGCCCTGCCACACCCCCAGCATTTAGAACAGGGATTGTCACTCCTTGCACAATTAATCTTGTTGAATTACAGCTGATTAAATCAATCCCACTATTCTTGGAGGTTTTTCCACTAAAAGTTTTAAGTTTTCATTATAACCATAAAGGATTCTTGAAGGTGGGATCAATTTCTACAACTTTTTAATACTTGTTCAAACTTTCGGAGTATCACTTGCGATGGAGGATTTCTATCTCTATTTGTTCATATTGAATAATTTTACAGACAATGATGACATTAAAAATATCTTAAAAAGAAGGGTGCCTCGGTGGCTCAGTCAGTTAAGCGTCTGACTGCAGCTCAGGTCTGAATGCACCGTTTATGAGTTCGAGGCCCACATTGGGCTGTGTGCTGACAGGTCAGAGCCTGGAGCCCGCTTCAGATTCTGTGTCTTCCACTGTCTCTGCCCCTCCACATTCGCACTCTGTGTGTGTCTCTCTCTCAAAAATAAATACCCTCCCCCCCAAAAATTAAAAAAAAAGATCTTAAAAAGAATAAATTACCTTATATCAGGAAGAAAATTTTGACTCACCAAAGAGGTGTTCTTAAAATTTTCTTAGGGACCTCTTAAAATCACATATTCCCCAGAAGAGCATAAACTGAGTTTAAATCCTTATAGGCAGATATTAATAGCAAGATAGCTTAGATTACTTTTTGGCCATTTAGCCCATTTTGTTTGCATTCTAGAAGCAGATATTTAGGTATTTATGATAGCCACAATAGTTTCCCCCCTGAGTATCATTGTCATGAATTAGAAGTGTTTAGTTTTTTAGAAGTGTTTAGCTTTTTAAATAATTATGTGTTAGTTTAATCATCTTGCCTAAATCAAAAAGATTATTTCAGTATCTTGCAGAAATGCAATATAGTAAATATCTCTAGAGCAAATATTTTAATCATTATTAAAAATAACTGAATGATCAAATTAAAATGACTATTCATATTTGTAAGAATCTTCATTTTTACAAATACAGACTCACTACAAATCTGTATATTTACCAAAGGCTAAAGTTTAAGGCAAAAACATTTCACACAAATAAATCAGTATTTTGAAACAAGACAGTGTTATCTATACATGCCTTCCTTTCTAATCTTTCAGTGAATAGGACTAGAAACAAAACAACAGCAAATTCCAAAAGAAGCAAAAACTATTAAAAGAAAAAAACTTTCAGGAAATTACCTGCCATCAAATGTAATTATATGTGGGTCAGTAAATGAATAGCAGTAAGCAGTTGGGACATCCTTTACTTTGATCTTAAAAGCAAAGATATTTTTGGTAAATATTATCATTAATTGTATTTAGTGACATACAATAAATAGCTTAGCAATCTCAATGAATTTTCAAATAATTGCTTTTATCATAGTTATAGAAAACTGAATCATTTAAA
The DNA here is from genome assembly GCF_014898765.1 of Herpailurus yagouaroundi. Classification (NCBI taxonomy): domain Eukaryota; kingdom Metazoa; phylum Chordata; class Mammalia; order Carnivora; family Felidae; genus Herpailurus; species Herpailurus yagouaroundi. The sequence goes on from NW_024423215.1 coordinate 23,510, forward strand.
ATGGAAAAAAACTTATTAAGTACTTTTGAAATGAAACGTTTATGAGATGTATTGCTCAAATAAATATATCTTTTTTAAAGCTTCAATTGTGAAGCTTCAATCATTTAAAGCTTCAATAAAGCTTTTTTAAAGCTTCAAATTACAAAAATTTGTCAACCTGGATGCTGTCTGGAATGTAGCTGTTCCACAGGAAATCCTCATTAACTATAGGTTCCACTACAATGTTTGTGATTCTATCTCCGTCTCGAGAAAAATCTGTTACAGCAGTGTAGGACACAAAAGCATGGTTACAGGATCCATTAGCACAGGATGATGTCTGGTGAAGGTCCACGTGACAGGAAGACAGTGCCAAGTTTAAGCCTAGCTGTTCTGTACCTATTTTGTGAAAAAATACATTGAGAATTTTTGTAAGGAAATATACCAACAAAAGCATGTAATAACTTGATTAACATGGAAAATTGAATCGAGATATTATTCTCATTTTCTCTTATTTAAAAAATATGGTTGTAATTTTGTCTGAAGGTGTAAATTTTGTCTAAAGGTGTTGAACTCTATTTGATTTTTATAAGTAATTAATCAACTTCAATATATATGTATACATAGTACTATTTTCAATAAGGTTATAAATCCATATGCACCTTCATAAAATTCAAAGCAATATATGAAATTTATTGTTTGTGCAAAAAAATCATAATTTCACCACCAAAAAGCAAAGTTTAATGTCTTTCTGCCTAACAATTGTGCCTTGGGTCCAGATATATCTGTAATATTTCATAGGGTTTGTACTCATGTTCTATCCATCGTTGAGTGATAGCAATGGTTATTAGTACAGATGATTATTGGATCATCAACTTAAAAATATAAAAATTAAAATAAATTAAGTAATTCCACACAAGTAATAAACTCTCTATTGCTTTTTATCTCCTAAATGTCTCAATATATTCAGAACCTTGAGAAGCTTCCTTTCCTATGGAAAAAAGGACAGAAAACAATAATTTAGAAAAAAAAATAGTAACAGAAGAGAGAAAGGAACTTCAGGAATTTGTGTAAGTAAACAAAAAGGATAGATTATTTCAAAAACCGGTAACAAGGGAAGTCTGCTATCATATCTTATTAGTAATTACAAAATCCTTCTGAGATCTAGAAAAAAGTAGCTGTTGTTGAAAACTTTCTATCGTCTTTTCTTCCACACATGATTTTCAGGTGTAAAATTATATTGGTCTGATGTAGGACACTGCACTAGATTCAAAATTACTGAAAAAAAAGTTCCTCTTTATGCATTTTTTCCATGGAAATGCATACTGTTACTCTGCACATAAAAAATAACAGAAACATCCAAATTTTTAGCTGGCTCCCTAAAGTCACTGTGGAATATATCTGGCTTGGATATAACCCCTGACATCATTTCCCCTGGTCCATGGTATGAGGGCCAAGCACTGCTCTCTGTAAGCCTGTGAAAAAGCAGCATAGTAGTTGTGGAAATACACTAAGAGATACCCACTTGAGCTCTGTGGAAGTAGATATGTAATGAAAATACACTTAAAAAAGATAAGATGAAGCAAATCCAGAATGAAATCCAGAAATTCTTCTCTAGAAAAAAAGGGAAATTATTTTTAACTGACAAATAGCAGGGACATGCAAACTCCTAAAATGTAGATATATATTGCTTTTGTATTATTATAATAATGCCTTTCTTGCTGCAAGAATTGAGAGCACACAAATATAGTTTAAAGTATACTTGCAGCTGAAGAAAATCTCTGCCTGACACAAGTTTGAAAAGGGTCATATTAACATCATCCTCTTCCTATTCTCCCCCATAAGCTGTAGTAAAATTTACCAAATATACTTTTCACACATAGTTTGAAGTAAAATTATGTCTAACAGTCTGAGAGAGAGGGTTTAATTGCATATTTCTGTGCTGAATTTCAAAACACAATGTTGCTCACAATGCTCCTGAAATCTGAATGAGTGGCTGGGCATTTATTACCTAAGCCTGTTTACTGTCACCTGTCTCGAGACAGCATCTCCCAATGCTTCTATTTGTACGTCCATCTCTTTTCTGGGTGTATCATTCCCATGGGACTCTCTCTTCAAACATTTTTATCCTTTGCTTCTCTGATTTAATTAGGTATAGTAGAGACCCGAAGACCTAGACGCATCGTATTTGGTGTATTTATTACATAAAATTTTATGTCCTATGGTGAAAAGGTATGTAAACAGAATCCCTCTTAAAAGTCATATTCTAATTTATATATCTCTTATGTGCTTTGGTTTCTACCTCAGAGTCTTAGGAGGAGAAACAGAATTCAACTAAACCCAATCACCGCCATCCATGCTTTGTCCTCTCATAATCTATCGTGTCCTTTGGGAGAATTTCATCTCTCCCTATATGGCTGTGACAGTGACATATGTGCAGCCATGCATCACACAATCTATGTAATTTGTAATTTAAATAGAATTTTATAACAAAAGGTCTCAAACACAAGCTTACATTAAGGAGAGAAGTATAAAGACTGTATTAGGAGACCCATGTTGCATAAGCTTGAATTTAAGTTAATATAACATATCATACCTCCCTAGTTAGGGATATTCGGAAAATCTTAAAGAGCAGTTTGTCTCTCCATCTCTGAAAACAAAGCAAAGAAAAAAGTAGGTGGGAGGACGAGAATGAAAAGGAGGAAGAAAAAGATGATGATGAGGAGTTGTTCATCACTGTTTTTTTTTTTTTTTTTAATACATGCTATGAGCCCAGGAGGGATAAATGTGAATTGCAACATAGACTGTTTTGACAGTCAATAATATGGACCCATATCATTAATATGGCTGAGCTATAATTTGATGTAAACACACAACATAATTAATTATATGCATACTCTCCAGTGACTTTTTCTAGAAGAAAAAAAACCATTAATTATTATTTGAAATCCAGTAATAAAATTAAGTGAATTTAGTGTATTACCTTGATCAACAGTTTTCAGTTTTAATGAGATTTTGCATTCCTGGTCAAGCTCACTGAATTCAGAACAAATGACAGGTACTGTGCTCTCTATCTTCAGGCGATATTCTTTCCCATCTTCTGATATAGTGCTTAATTCAGGGTGTAACTGGTATAAGAAAATATGTAGTCATATCAAAATAGAATTTATTCCTAAGATAAAATTTTACAAGAGCATTTTTCTTAACAGCTCCTATTTTGCTAAATAAGCTGGGAGTAATAACTTAAGCCCTGAAATTTTCAATTTAATAAGATCAATTAAAACCAAATCTTTAAAAACATTAGCACATAGCAGAGTACACGGAGTCACTGTACTGCCCTGAGCTGAGGGATAATTTGGTTCCCCAACATGGTAGGCAGTCTGGTAGGAGTCTGCCTTGATGATTCTGGTTCTGGGATGGGCACTGGGGAATGGGCACAGACACAGAGATTTCATTTGTTTGTTAACATTTACTGACTCACAAATGAGTGTGTTTATTCTGAGAGATTAATATCACCCTTAACATAAGTTAGAAATCTAAGTATTTTTGCATATATAAATCAAAATATCATTGTCACCTCAAATATCTCAAGCTTATGTTGCAGCCTCTGTCTTCCTTAGTTGGATTACTAACTACTGAAGTCTAGGACTGGTCCCATCCCAGTTCATGGGCCAATCCTTTTTTGAGGCAGGAAGTTTTTACTCCATCTGAATTCTTGGCTAGCTCCCTACTAGCCTAATTAGAAACATCTCCTGGGGGCTGACCAATGACCTGGATGTTTTTTGCTGAGTGTTCACCAATGGAGATCCAAAGGTTCTGCCTCCCCGAGGTATGAGCTCTTCTCTCCTCCTACTGTGATTATACTCTTCTGACAACATGGTTACTCTTCTCACTCCTTCCTTGGTCCCTACTGTGTATAAATGGACTTTCTCCAGACCAGTTTTTGTCTTGGCTCTCACAATCTATTTTGAGTCCTATTCACACAATCTATTGATTGTCTCATCTTGTCCTTGAACTAGAGATGAGTCCAGGTCAAACTCCAGTCCTGTGGCTGAGACCACAGGGGGTGTACAGTGCCTGTCTGCCTAGACCTCATGATATTGCCCCATTCATTCCACCACTTCTGGATTCCCTGGATGACTGCTCATCTGCTGTAATAGCAGCAGATCCTGTGCTTGGACCTCCCATGATACCAGCAGTGACCACAGACATTGCCTTGTGTAGTTACCTCCATCTTCACAGTTCATAGAGCCCAGATTTCTGGGTCAATTTTACTCTAGTCAGAGGCTCCAGTACCTGACCTGGTACTTGTATTCCAACCTGCATGCTAACTAAATATCAATAATCTAACTTTTAGACATGTGATAGAATGAATTATGGGAATAAAGCTTTCATTTTTAATTTTTTTTAAGTTAATTATTTTGACAGAGAGAGAGAAAGAGAGAGAGAGCACAAATTCGGGAGGGACAGAGAGAAAGAGAGGGAGAGAGAATTCTAAGCAGGCTCCACAATGTTAGTGGAGAGCCCGATGCGGGGCTCCAGTTCATGAAGTGTAAGATCATGACCTGAGCCAAAGTCAGACATTTAACTGACGAGCTACCCAAGTGCCCCACTTTTATTCTAATTTGAGCTATTTCTCAAAAAATATGCAAGTATATTCCAATTTTAGTTCATTAACGGGGGCCCTCGAACAGTGTTGTGCATTAGAATTATTTGGGTAATTTTTCAAAAATAGAGACTCTCGGATCTCAGTGTTCAGTCTGTGATGAGGTCTTGGAACCAGCATCCACAGATCACAGTATAGAAAACACAGTGATAGAGAAGTAATCTTTCTGATCCATCCCCGTGGCTACATACCTTAATGCCTGCAAAAAATTCTTGGCTTTCGATGGCTAAGCTTTGTACATGTGGATTCTCCAACAAAAAGATGGAAGCACTACAGAATATCTATGAACACAGTTATGAATAATCATTTAGCAATGCAATTATGGAGAAAATACGTGTAAACTATTGTAATTAAGTACTTAACTTATAGTAGATTATGCATAAAAGATAATAAGAAGCTAAACAATTTGAAAACTTGCTTGAAAATCGAGAAGAATTCCACAATTTAAAAATATTACCTATTCAAACCTCAACATAAATCAAAGTGTTGTAGACTTTGTATTTAAGATATATTTAAAAGTGGATAAGTGACATCATCATTAAAAAAATAAAAATATTTTTCAAGAATAAAAACATATTTTAAAACCAGAAAGAGGCATCAAGTTATAAGGGTTCATTGATAATTCAGCAAATGGTAACAGCAGATATTCATATGTAGTCAATAAGATACGGAGTCATCCAATATCATTTGAGTTGGCACAATTGCCAAGGAAAAAAGAAAAAGAAAAACATTAGTGCTTGGTATTCTGGGGATGAAGGTATTTTTAGGATATGTTAAAAAACTCATTTTTTAAAATCAATACATTCACAAAAAGAAAAAAAAATGTGAACATACCCTATCTCCGAGTCTGAGATTTATTCCATCCAGCTCTAAAAGAGAGAATGCCTGAACTGTGGTCTCTTGCTTCAGCTCCTCTTTGATTTCTTGAGAAGAAAGCCTAGACCAAGTTATGAGAAATCCCACCGAAGTGCTTGTAGGGGAAACATCAAAAGCACACCTACAGAAAAGCCTGGATTCAATCAGCTCCACCACAACTTCTGGCCTTCCTGGGGGCGGTGGTGGCACTGAGACAAACTGCTGACCTGAGGGGAAAAAATGCATAATCTGTCATCAATCAGGCATCTTAAAGAATGGATAATGACAAGCAGAAAGCTCATGAAAACTGCGGCTCAGGGATTTATATTAAGAAAAGTAAAATACATTCAGAAAGATAACTATTATCTAGCAATCAGCAAAGCAGCACATTTTTATTTTTGACCCAATAATCACAGAAATATTGATAGCAGAGAAACTTACCAGCTCATCAAGCTTATATTAATGTACTTTGGATGTGTCTACCCTTGAAAAAAGTCTAGCTCTTGAGCATAAAAGTAATTCACCTCCTTCGAAGTGATTTATGAAAGATTTCCCTTTCTAAAAGATTGAACAAAGAAATAAAATTAAGGTTTTTTTTACGTTATAATTTCTTGCTTAAAAAGTAGTCATTTATAGGGGTGCCTGGGTGGCTGAGTCGGTTGAATGTCCAGCTTTGTTCTGCTCAGGTCATGATCTTGCGGTTTGTGAGTTCCAGCCCCGCATCGGGCTCTGTGCTGACAGCTCAGAGCCTGGAGCCTGCTTCGGATTCTGTCTTCGTCTCTCTCTGCCCCTTCCCTGCTTCCTCTCTCTCTCTCTCAAAAATAAACATTTAAAAATAAAAAAAAAAGTCATTATAATGTAAACTCAAAAGGCTTACTATTTTCCTCTTATAACTCAACCCATCATTACTCTGGGTTGAAAGAGCAGCTCATTACGGGACTGATTAAACTGTTGAGTGAAATAAATCAGGTGTTAAACAACAGTCTTACTCTTTTCATTTTTCTGATGTTAAAAATGTTTGAAATTTTCTCTAGGAACTTGGGAAGACTTTGCAATTTTCAGCTCTGGTCATTCGTAAGATTAAATTTAGGGATCTAAAATGTTTCTAAATGAGTTTTTAAAATTTCCTTTGTTTTAGAAAAGAGAAAAATATCTAAGTGATAAATTTTACAAGATTTAAAACGTGCTAAAATGTACAATTTTTTTTTAGGATATACATGGTCATTTTACAATAGTTGCAAAAGTAATTTTTTTAGTCCTCTCATAGATTTTTGAAAACTCTGAGGGATTCTAACCTAAATATAAGGGAAAAAATAACCTTGTGTATTTTAAGATATTTTAACTTGCTATTTTGTTAGATATTCAATTACAAAATCCGAGTAGCAAATGAATTTTTTTCGAATTAATCTGAGTAATAAATATTGTTTTTTGTTTTTTTGTTTTTTTTTTTTGAGAGAGAGAGAAAGAGAAAGAGAGAGAGAGAGAACACGCAAGCAGGGAAGGGGCAGAGAGAGTACCAAGCAGGGTCCGTGTTGTCAGCACTGAGCCTAACTTGGGGCTCGATTTCACAAACTATGAGGCCATGACCTGAGCCAAAATCAAGAGTTGGATGATTAACTGAGCCACCCAGGCACTCCTAATCTAAGTAACAAATACCTTGCCAAACATCTTAAACATGAGGTCAAATCATTATGTTCACATTTGAAAGAAATAATAGACTACTCTTTAGTACATTGGTTTTTAAAAAAATTATATATGAGGGAAAATTTCCTCTTACATAAATTAGGAAAAAGAAGTTCAACTTATTTCCAAACAGGGAAGAACTATCTATGGAAATGATTATTTAGAGTAAGAGATGACAGATAACTGAAAAGAAAATAATTCATGAAAATTAAAACTTTGAATCACTATTTTAAATGGCATCAACTATCTGGGTGAAAAAACAGATCATTGCTCACAACAATGTAGATGAAAGAAACTTTGTCAACATATATTTAAAAGAAAAGTTTGAAAAAACAAGAGATAAATTATTTCTGCTTGTACCTTTTTGTCAATTCTGATACTAACAGTTGCTGGATATGTTAACATATTCTCTACTTTATCCTGAAGCTGTTGACTTTTGATTCAATATTTCCATTCAAGGGTTATCTCCCCAGATTGTGTATGATTTTGTATAGCATTTTTTCCCAATAATTGCATAAGCCTTCTGTACAACATACATACATAGCTTAAATTTATTGCTTATTCAGAAAAGAAAAGCGATTTCACTATAATATATGTATATGAGAAAGATAATCCAAACCTATTATGCAGGTTATATATAAAGTATAACAAATATACTTTATGTTTAATATTACTATTATTAGGGATATTGTTTTGTTCTCTTAAGAACTTAAATCACAGTGTTTAATTAAACTGAGACTTTCAGATAAAATAATAACTTGTTTAAAGAAGAGTAGAAAAAGGAGCTGGAAAATCCATTAACATATTAATTAACATATTAATTAACATATTAATTTTTAGAACTGGTATCTAAATATTATATAATCTCTCCTGATTTGTTTTTTGTCATTATGGTTTATTTTATCAAACACCTTAGTTAATTGTGTGTCAACAATCCCATATTCATTTATTATATTCTCATATCATCGTCAATATACTTGACCAATATATCCCGCAAAAACGCTAAAGTTTCAATAATAATTTTAATCTCTTCTCATCCTTTAAGTAGATATCATAAATTTATTAGACAATCTATTTAGAGTTATTTTAAGAAATATTGACATAGGATTTTTTTAGTTTGTAAACAACTTCTAAAAATTTAATTTAGAAAATAAAAAAAATACAGATTTGAAGGAGGAGAAAAATTACGAGTACCATTAACATTTTTGGTGTTTATCTTTCAAGAGTTATTTGGTATAAACGCAATCGCTTTCAGAAAATAAAAATGAGATTGTGCTACATATTTTGATTTCTTAACTACAGTATGCTATTAATATTTACTAATATCAAAGAATGTATTCCTGAATTTTAATATTGTTTATAGAATATTTTATCATGGGTACACCAAAAATATTGAATCACCAGCAGTTATTGTATATTTGAAATTTAGTTTTTCATATTATTAGAAAAATGCTGTTTTAAAGAGAGTACTTACATGCTTCTTTAATATTTCTATAAGCTAGACTTTTGAAAATGGAATTGTTGAGGACAAATATATGTACATTTTTAATATTGTTGCGATATACTGCCAAATATTTCCCCATATAAGAATTCTACCAATATCTGTAGGGTATGACATGCCCAACTCCATATATTTGCTAATTCCAGGACTACTGCTTACAGGCAGGATAAAGTGATTTTTATTTTTGATAGTCACGAGACTGAGGTGAAGTCAAATAGCATAACTAACATCTAAGTAAGTTACAGAACATAAAAACCCATTGAAATGGGGGCACCTGGGTGGCTCAGTCAGTTAAGTGTCCAACTCTTGATTTCAGCTCAGGTCATGATCTCACAGTTTGTGAGACTGAGCCCTGAATCAGGTTCTCGGCTGACAGCATGGAGCTTGCTTGGGATTCTCTCTCTGCCTCTTTCTCTCTGCCCCTCCCCTGCTCATGCTCTCTCTCTCTCTCTCTCTCTCTCTCTCTCTCTCTCTCTCGAGAAATGAATAAACAAAACAACTTTGAAATTGTAAGTTTATAAATTGTTAAAAAAATAAAATTTGATACTTACGAACACAGTCACCACTAATTTCAATTTCATCAGGGTCACATGGGTGTAATTTTGCATCAGAAATAGCTGCAAAAGGTTAAGGTTTATATATTTATTCAATTGAGCATAAAGATATAAATACATACATAATGACAATTCCTCGGAGAAGTATGTTTCAATAGACTAAGACTTACTTATTCTCATTTTTATTTATAATAAAATTTTCCCTTTTCAGGATGGGATCAAATAGAGATAATTTGGAATCATATTTTAAAACAACTAAAGCTTTCATGTCTTGTTTCCTAAATTTTAGTCTACACTATTAAGTAATGAAACTAAAATTTACATAAATTTATACAACAATTGGTTTGAACCACTTCTGTGGAACTTGTTTCTCCTATAATCATGTGCAGGGTTACGGAAATGAGTTGACAGCTGTCATGGTAATAACTATAACCCAATGCCAAACTAGGTTCATTGGAACAAAGGTAACTACTCGAACAAAGACAGGCTCATCAGATTGCTTCTTGGAAGAATTTAGAATTTAAACTGAGAGACAAGGACTTGAGAGCAGAGTCAGGTCAATGATGAAGTTCTACAGGAATGTGTATAGACTCTTGTTGCTAACCTCATGGGAGGTGCTCTAATGCTCATATCTTCTGAGGCCTTCTTATTTAACTCTTTCTCAGATTCAATGACACATCCTAAACTCCTTAGAGTTCATGATTTTTAAACATTATTTCAACTTGTTTTCTGTTATTTGTAACTCAAACTAATGATTCATTGTTATACCTTTTAAAAAAATTTTTTTAACGTTTATTTATTATTGAGAGACAGAGACAGAGCATGAGCATGGGAGGGACAGGGAGAGAGGAGGAGACACAGAATCAGAAGCAGGCTCCAGGCTCTGAGCTGTTAGCAAAGAGCCCAACACAGGGCTTGAACTCACAAACCGTGAGATCCTAACCTGAGCTGAAGTCTGACACTTAACCGACTGAGCCACACAGGTACCTGTTTTATGAGTTATATTTTTATACGCATTTTGATCGCAGTTCATTTTTTAAAATTTGTGTATAAACGATTTGTTGAAACTACTGTCCTTTTTCTAAAGAATTGACTATATTTAGTGTTGAAAATCAGTTGATTATATGTGTGTTGATTTATTTCTGGGCTCTGTTCTTATCCACTGATCTATCTTGATGCAAACATAACACTTTACAGATTAACTTTAGGATAAATCTGAAAGTCACTATAAATTGTCCAACTCTTTTCCTGATCAAGGTAGTTTGGGGTATTGCAGATATTTTGAATTTCCATATAAATTTTAGGAAAATTTGTCAATCTCCAAAAAAAAAAAAAAAAAAAGCTTGCTGAGATATTGATTAGGACTGTTTTAGAGCTATAAATTACCTTGAGAATTGGTTTCTTAACATTGATCTTTGTTCCATAAACATGGTTTATCTCTCCATTATCTTAAGTTTTCCAATTTTTCTCAGCAAAGTTTTACTGTTTTCACTTTATAGGTCTTGTGCATCTTTTTCCATATTTATTCCTAAGTATTTCATATAGTTGGTACTATAATTAGTATTTTTAGATAAAATTCCTGATAGTACGTATGTAAAGAAATACAAATGATTTTTATATGTTGATCTTTTTTCTTTCAGTATTACTTCTTACTAGCTCCAATAGCTATTTTGTAGATTCCACTGGATTTTCTAAATAGATGATCATACCATCTGCATATATATGTATGAGGGATATAGTTTTCTTGAATGTCTGTGTCTTGCTTTTACTTTGAGAGTATTGTTGGCTCTACAGAAGCTTTTTGGTTCCTACCATTCATTTTTCTGGAAAAGTTATGTAAAATTGGTATTATTTCCTCCTTTATTATTTGGAAGAATTCCCAAACCATCTGGGCCAGGGTTCTTGTTTGTTTGTTTTATTTTATCTGTGGAATGGATTTTAACTAAAAATACAATTTGTTTAACAATTATAGGGCCATTGAAATTATTTTTTTCTTTTGAATGAGCTCTAGTATTCGTGTATTTCAAGAAATTTGTCTACTTCATTTAAGTTGTCAAATGTATTGGCAGTTATTCATAATAATTCTTTATTCTTATAATTCTTTTAATATCTGGAGAGTCTGTATTTTATCACCTCTCTTATTCCTGATATTGGAAACTTCTGCCTTTACTTTTTTCATTTTGTGTATTATTCCATTGATTTTCACTCTGATCGTTATTTCCTTTCTGCTTACTTTGGGTCTCATTTGTGCTGCTTCTAGTTTCTTAACATATAAACTGAGTTTGTTTTTTTTTTTTTTTACAGATCCCACAGATCTGTAAACTCTCTTGTTTTCACAGTATATTTAGTGGGTTTTTTTTTTTTTACTAACACCAAACTTTTTTTTATATTCTAATTTCCTTACTCTAGGGCCTAGCATGTAATCTATCTTGGTAAATGTTTCTGGTGCACTTGTAAGGAATGTGGGTTGTTCTGTCATCTGTGGAATCTTCTCTAAATGTCATTTAGATCAAGTTGATTGATAGAATCTTTCCACTCTCCTCCATTTTTTTTTTGTTTTTGTTTCTATGTGCTCAGTTATTGACTGATGAGTGTTAATCTCCAACATGAACCATAAATTTGTCTATTTCTTCTTAAAGATCTGTAAGTTTTGCTTCCTGTATTTTGAATTCTGTTATTAGGTACATAAGTATTTAGAACCGTTTTATCCTGTTGTTCAATTGATCCTTTTATCTTTAGGAAATGACCCTTTGTCTTCTAGGTGATATTCTTTGTTCAATAATTTACTTTGTCTGATATGTACAATGCCACTCTAGATTTCTTGTCATTTGTGGTACCTAAGTCAATCCTTTCCTCATATTTATAACCTCATTTTTCTTTATGTTTAACATGGGCTTCTCTGGGCAGTAGTTGGGTGTTGCTTTTATTACCCAATCTGAAAATTTCTGACTTTCAATTGGGGTGTTTAGATCACATATATTTAATATAATTATTGATATTCTAGGGTTTAAATCTATCATGTTGCTATTTTCTATTTGTCCTTTTGGCACTTTTCACCTGTTTCTGTATCTCTAAAAGGTGTATTTTGTGTATCTTATCTATTTTATTGGCTATTAGATACACACACATATTTTAGTGGGTGCTGTAGGGTATATAGTATATGTCCTCAACTTCTCATGGCCTACTTCCAATTGATATAATGCCTCTTTGTATAGCATAAAGACCTAATAACCACCTTGTTAAGTACAAACATGGAAAATATGAAAAAACATTTTCCAATGAACTTTTCTCAGTAAATAACATATATAAATCTTTTTGCTTGAATGGCATTGATTATAAGTATAATCTTGAATTAACGTTTGTTTTCTTTGCCTTATAGAAATTGTAGATAAACTGTATGAAAATTATATGTAAGTTATAAAAAACAAAAATCATAAGAATATATTATTAAAATGGTGACAATTTTCTTTAATTTGTGCTGTTTTGATAATGTTCAAAAATTTTTAAAAATATTTGTTTATTTTTGACAGAGAGAGAGACACACACAGAGCATTAGCAGGGGGAGGGGCAGTGAGCAAGACACACACACACACAGAATCTGATGTAGGATCCAGGCTCCGAGCTGTCAGCACAGAGCCCAACACAGGGCTATAAGAACTCATGAACTGTGAGATCATGACCTGAGCCAAAGGTGGACGCTTAACCAACTGAGCCACCCAGGCACCCCTGTTTTGATGATTTTTAAGCTAAATATACCTGATGGATTGTTGCCTATCCAATAGCCTATTAGCTGGTGACAGAAATATGTCCAAGTAAAAAAGGAGATTTCACAGATTGCCTCTGAAGACAGAGATAAGCCAAAGAATTCTTCTGAAGTAGTTGTGATAAAACTTCTTCCAAATAAGCTCCTTAAGGGGAGGTAAGTTCCAGTTAGCACAAGCTCTCTTTTTATCCTTTGGGCTTCCCCTTTTATCCTGTCTAAAATGCACATAAAGAGCAAAAACTGGACCTTCATCTCGTCACTGTGAAGAAAAAGCCTAGAGACTCACAGAGACCTCAGCCTGACATTGTAAATGGCCAAGTCATCATCAGCCCAGAACATCTGCTTCAGATTCTTGGTAAGCAAGAGAAAAAGACACTTAAGAGGATTATGTGATTCATTTCTGTTTGCTATCCAGGAATTCTAATTCAAGTTTAAATAGTATTTCAAGGTAAGCTTTTATTGGCACATCAGAGAAGATAATTCATGTGTATATCGATTAATAACTTATATACAAAAAGTAAAAAATAACAATCTTCTCCCAGAAATTCTCTTTAGTTAAAACCAGTAGGAGGACATGAATATGAAGAATAAAAGAAATACTTTTGAATATTCAAACTTGAGAAAATGAATGGGCGGGAATGACATTAACAGGACATATTTTTTTAAGTATTAACAGCATGTCAAAAAATGCAAATTATATGTATTGAGTTTTTAAATTCAATGTAAACAATATTTTTTTTAAATTTTTTTCAACGTTTTTTATTTATTTTTGGGACAGAGAGAGACAGAGCATGAACGGGGGAGGGTCAGAGACAGGGGGACACAGAATTGGAAACAGGCTCCAGGCTCTGAGCCATCAGCCCAGAGCCCGACGCGGGGCTCGAACTCACGGACCGCGAGATCGTGACCTGGCTGAAGTCGGACGCTCAACCGACTGTGCCACCCAGGCGCCCCTCTAAACAATATTTTTGTCTAAGTGATTGCTTTTATGATATTCCGTGGTATAAAAGTTCTGTTTTCATTTTTAATAGTAATCAATATTTCTTAAAAAATAATGTAGATATGTTGTTGGTTTTTTTCCCATTGAAATACCTATGCAATTTTCCACATATACTTGGTAATATTATTAGAGATTTTGTAAAAATTAACTGTTTTGATGACAAGAATATTGAAAAATACTAAAAAGACATTTTTCAAATCTCTCACCTTGGCCACTCAAGGTGCATTTCTCTGGATTCTCTCCTTCCTAATGGATAACATTAGCTCTATTAACTGAGCAGTTGATGTCCTTCCTGAACATACTGCTATCAACCAGGTTTAGCTGGCTAGCAGCTGTGTAAGAAATGTGAAGACTTACTGGCTAAAGCTCTCAGGATAATTCTCTTAAGACTTCTCAAAGCACAGAATAAAATGAAGAGTTCCCTAACTAGCAGACCCTGCTGCCTTTCCAGCTCATGTCTTGTAATACTCTGCTCACTCTTTGCGATCCAACATCTCTGTGCTACTTTCACTCTGGGGAGCAACACCACACTTATTGCCTTAAGGCCTTTTACGTGCTGTTGTTGTTGTTGTCTGGGATGTTGTTCCCCACACTTTTTATCTGACCCAGGACTGTTTACCCTCAAACTCTCAATGTCAATGCCCTTTTCTCAGAAGAGGCTTTCTTCTGTGGTTCCTCATTATAAATTTCACCCTCCTTCACCTTTGGTATTCTCATCTACAGCAACTTTTTTTTCTAATTTTCATTTTAGAGAGAGAAAACATGAGTGGGGGAGAGGAGCAGAAGGGGAGAGAGGGAGGGAGGGAGGGAGAGAGAGGGAGGGAGGGAGGGAGAGAGAGAGAGAGAGAGAGAGAATCCCAAGCAGGATCCACACTCAGCACAGAGCCCAATGTGGGGCTTGATCCCATGATCGTGGGACCATGATCAGGGTCAAGACCAAGAATTGGACACTCAACCCACTGAGCCTCCCAGGCACACCCATAGCAACTTTTAATCTTCTCATTCACACCACTCATTGCAATTTGTGTTTCCATGTATATTCCTAGCCATTGTTTTGCCATAGCTATTATTTGTAGTTTTTTTTGTTTTTTGTTTTTGGATAATCTAACAACCTCAAGATGAAAATATTCATAGCTATTACTAACACGATTGTCACTGTTTGCTAAATCAAGTGTTTGGCCTAGTTTAAGAGCACTAATCCAGAACAGTATCTCCTAGCATTGTCAGTCTCCTACATATGGAGGAATCCAGATAACATAGTAGAGGGATATTGGTTTCCTCCCATAATTTGGTCCCATATCAGCAAACTTTCTCCATCCCCAACCAAGAATAAATCCCTCAATTATCAGCTTCATTCCTGTCTAAGCAGTCCAAGTAAAAAAATCACCATTATGTAGCTTCTTTCCATTTTGAGCTCCTTGTATCTGAGGAGTTGGGTCACTAGTTCTATTAAACACTTCTATTAATGTGCATTTGTTGTGTCCTTACTTGGTACTGGGCATGAGGTCATGAGACCTTGATATAAAGGGTACATTGTCTTCAAAGAGTTCACAGTCATAATTGAGCACAGAGAAAAAAAACCCAAAAAACTCATTAAGTTCAATTATCTATTGTGAGCTCCATGATGGTGTATTATGGGAACTACCCTCTTCTCCAACATCCTTAGTCAACAACATGGTCAGTGGTAGGCTCACGAATCCGCTGTGCATTTTATGTCTGTATATCTCATGTCCTCTCTTAGATAACAAGCCAAAACAGAACTGTCCATTCCTTTCTCTCCCCAACTAATGTGTTGCTTTCCTATCTCAGCTGCTCAAGCAAAAAACCTAGGCCTTGTCCTTGGTTCCTTTCTTTCCACCTTCTCTCATATCTAATGCATGAGCTCTGCCTCCAAAAGACATCCCAACTCAATAACCTCTTTTCTTTGCCACTAGTCTAAACCATTTCCTCCTTCTCCAACCTTTGAGCCACCACTGTCTTTCCACAGCCTCTTCAATGGAGTCTTCTAAATACAATCCATAGATCATATTTACCTATTTTAAATCCCATTAAGGCTTTATACTGCAGTTATGACTATCTAAGTTCTTACCACGGTCAACATACCCTACAGATTCTGTCCCCTTCCTACTTCTCTGATCTCATCTCTGAAGTCTCATCCATTCAGTCTTCCTGCCATGTTGTTCCTCCTTCAGTTCACTGAACAGCCATCTTCATACCTGTCTAAGGACACTGGCATTTGTTGTTCTTTCTACCTAGAATGCTCTTTCCCCATATGTCTTCACGGATGGTTCATTCTCCTCATTCAGAGCTCAGCTCAAGTTCATCAACTGTCAGAGAGACCTTCTTCAGGTACTCTGGGTGAGACAGCATCCTTGTGCCAGTCAATCACTATTGCACTGACCAGTTTTCTCTAATTTATAACACATTTTGCTTCCAAAAACAATTTTATTTTTTGTTTTATTTTCAGTTTGTGATAAACATTTTATTTAAAAGTAATTTTAGGGGCGCCTGGGTGGCGCAGTCGGTTAAGCGTCCGACTTCAGCCAGGTCATGATCTCGCGGTCCGTGAGTTCCAGCCCCGCGTCGGGCTCTGGGCTGATGGCTCAGAGCCTAGAGCCTGTTTCCGATTCTGTGTCTCCCTCTCTCTCTGCCCCTCGCCCGTTCATGCTCTGTCTCTCTCTGTCCCAAAAATAAATAAACATTGAAAAAAAATTAAAAAAAAATAAAATAAAATAAAAGTAATTTTAAATGCACATAAAAGTTGCAAAAATAATATGGAGCTTTCCTGGTAATAATACCCTTTCACTAATGTTAACATATTACAAAACCATGATACATTTGTTAAAACTAAGAAATTTATCTTAGGACTCTATTCTTTTTTTTTTTTTAAGTTTATTTAATTTATTTATTTTGGCGGGGCAAGGGGAGAGAGAGAGAGAGAGAGGTAGAGAGGTAGAGAGAGAGAGAGAGAAAGAGAGAGAACCCTAAGTAGGCACTGTGCTGTCAGCACAGAGCCAATGTGGGGCTCAAACTCACAACCGTGTGATCATGACCTGAGCTGAGATCAAGAGTCGGATGCTTAACCGACTGAGCCACCTAGGTGTCCCAGTTAGGACTCTATTCTTAAATAAACTGAAAAGTCTATTTGGATTTTACCAGTTTCTGCTAACATTCTTTTCTGTTCCAGTATTCAATCCAGGATATCATCATATTGCATTATTCATCATGTTTCCCTAATCTTTTCCAATCTGTGACAGTTTTTTCACTCTCTCATGACTCTCCATGATTCTGACACTTTTGAAGAGTATTTTTCACAGGTGTTTTGTATAATATTTCTCACTTTGGATTTGTATGAATTTTCTCATGATTATACTGGGGTTATGGCTTTTAGGGAAGAATACCACAAAGGAGAAGTACATCTTATTGCATGTTATCAGCAGGTAACTGATATCAACATACATTATCACTCATGATATTAACCTTGCTCACTTGGTTAATACAGTGCCTACTACATTTCTCTCTTATAAAATCACTGTATTTTCCTTTCTATACACTATTATTTGGGAACAAGTCACTAAATACTGCTCACAATCAAAATGAAAGGAATTAGGCCCCATATTCTATGTGGGATACTAACTACAAATATTTGCAATTCTTCTTTAAGGAAGGTTTGTCTCCTTTCTTCCATCAATTTATTTCTCTAATCATGTCTTGATGTAGTAGGGACTCGTGGATATTTATTTTATTCTCTGAGTCATATCCAGTTTATTTTTCTGTGTCTGAGGCACTCCACTAGAATGTGAGTTCCATGAGGGAAGATATCTCATTTGTCTTGTTCATTACCATAACCCTAAGGCCTAAAATAATTTCTGGCAAAGGATAAACATTCAATCAATATTAATGAATGAAAGACGAAATAACTTAAAACACATTTGCATGATATCTTTTTGTGTGGAATAAGCTTAGGAATTCCCTGAGCTTGCATGCATGGGTTAACAAGGCATAAAGTAATAGGAAGCCACAGAATGAAAGCATCAAAGATTAGTAAACAGGGAAAAGGCCCCCAGTATATGACAAAGGTATAGGAATAGGAAATTTCAGGATGAAAACATCCAAGATGAGGTAAACAAGATTAGGTATTCAGGGTGGAAGCAGCCCCCAACATAGTACAATAGCAGAAAGCTGCTTTCACAGGAAGGAAGGACCAAAATAGGTAAACAGGTAAAGAGGGCTATGGATGGCAGCAGGGCAAAGTTGCCCAGAGTGGAGCTAATTAGCAAAAGAAAGGTGCCTTGTTGACCCTGATGGTAGCACGCTCTTTCTGTCTTATTCCCTAGGCTAGCTAAGATAAACAGACTCATGCCTGCCGTAAACAACCATCTGCCTGGCACCAGGACTTTGTTTTGTATTGACCCAAACCCCTAACGCCACATATATTCAAAAGCCCCTTTCCCTCACACCCATGAGTTAATGTTCATGGTTTCATGGTCTCTTTGTGCATGTCCATCAAGCTTGTAAGCCTTCTGATCCTAATAAAAACGAGCAAGGACCCTTACTCATGTCTCGTCTCTTCCTCGACATTAGCCTCTCTCGCATTTCAATCCTGCATCTGCTCTCTTGCTGGACAAGAGAGAACTCCAGACCCAGAGTCTACGACATCTTTCACTCACCATCCTCATCCTTTAATTAAAAAGGGTGAAAGGGCATGAGGAACCCAAAGAAGTTTTAACAAATTCAATCGTTATGTTCAATGGGAGGAATGGCAAGAAATCTACTTTGATACTGTCACATCAGCAAATATTTCTGATATTGGCTCACTTAAGATCTTGGTAAAAAATCCTAAACAGATTTGGCCAATTTAAACCAGAAATTTAGCTTCACTCTAGCAATAGTGGCAGACCAAGACTCAGTGAGATTTGTATTATCTCAACACAACCTATCCAGAGAATGGCCCAAACAGAGCAACACACACAGTTGTGACTAGTAGTTCATGGATATTACTCATGTTTTCTTACCTTCTGCACAATATCCCATACATCCTTGAGTGGGCTGTAGTAAGTACACAAAAAATTTTCCACAGTTTCTTACAGACACTGGGATTTGAAAAAGACAGCAGTCTTTTGTAGTGTTAAACAAAAAATGCCATGTGGCACAAGCTGTCAGTTGCTTGATCTCTCCAGGTGAAGGCAGTGTCTCTGAATCTCTCAGAGATAGCCAGATGGGTGCCTGTGTTCCACAGTGATTCATCTTTTGCAATAGAGAAAACAAAAGTTGAAAATCCAAGTTATTTTCACATGTGATAGATAAATCAACTTTGCATTTTTTTCTGAACCACCTTTAAAATATTAAGTTATCATTAAAAAATCTAATAACTTGTACCTGTACTATAAAAGTAACTTTATGGAATATTAAATTTAAGGTAGATTGCTCATAATTAATATAACCTTACTCAATTTAAATTTATTCTGTGTTACTTTTGTATTATGAACAAGAGAAATTCAGTATCAGATAACTTACTATCATAGCAATGTATTTTAAGGTAAGATAGGTGAATCTGAAGTTATCTTAATACAGAGCAAAAAGATAAACTCACCTTGGAGATTTCTTCTGAAATTACTAAATATAGTATATGTAAGAAGTTAATGCATGGTTCAAGAGGTATCAAAAATCAGGGGAGAAGGAAAGGACTGTTCACAATTTGGTGATGAAACAACTGGTTGGTGATTTGGGGAAAGAAAGGAAGTTAAAGCCTCACTTGAAGCCAATTAGCAAAATCACTTCCAGATGGAAAATGGAATTAAACAGAAAACTAATCCAGGAAAAATAAGAAGAAACTATATATGACTTGGGAAGGACCCAGGCACTTGCTAAATGCATGACCTTGGGACAGGAACTCAACATCCATCTTTTCCTTTTGTTCTAGGTGGATTGCAGAATGTACCACACTGTACTATGGTGAGCTATAAACATAATTATGTACACAACATAATTTCTACATAGCAATGACTCAGTAATTATTAGCCAGATTATAGCACTCAGTATTATTATTATCCCCATGCTTAATAGCAAAGGAAATCATAAAGGAAAAGACTAATAGTTGTGTTTAAATAATAATTTTAAAAATATAAGACAAATAAGAATTTAATAGGAAATATTATTTAATAGGATTATATTGTCACATTATTATACTTATTTTATTTTAATGATATATTATTACCCACTTAAAAACTAAGATCACAAGGGCACCTGGGTGGCTCAGTAGGTCAAGCATTTGATTCTTGGTTTTGGCTCAGTTCATGATCTTGCAGTTCATGAAACTGAGCCCCGTGTCAGGCTTTGCACTGACAGCACTGAGCCTTCTTGGGATTCTCTCCCTCTCTCTCTCCCCCTCCTCTGCGGTCTCCTTCTCTCTCCTCTCTCTCAAAACAAATAAATATTATTAGAAAAGGTACTTTTATCTACTGCTACTGAAATGAAATATTAGCATTATATTTTCTAAAAACAATTATATGTATCAAAAAGATACTAACCACTAATTTTACTTATAAAAATAATCTTACTAAATACACTAGTGATAGAATATTATGTTCAAAATTAATTTTAAAGAATATTCAACAGCATAGGAAAAAGTTAATGCTTTAATGGTACCTGAAAAAAGCATGTTATGCAATTTAACATGTAGCAGGAACCTTAAAGAACAGTATGAAAAGAGGGAATGACAGAAAAATGTGAATGGAGGTATGACTGTGTGGGTGGATGATGAATGAATGAATGTTATTCTATTAAATGTCTCTTATTTTCTAAGTTTTCTGTAGTTCACATAAATTACTTTAAACATTATAATAGACATTTATTTACACAGACATGTATTAACCTGTAGAGTTAAAAAAAAAAAAAAAAAGATCACTTCTCCAGTTCGATGCTGCAAAGCCTTGGTTCAAGTAGGAGATGAAAGAGTGGGGGCAGAGAACACTTCCTCATGGGGGCACAGACCCAGCGGAATCATCTCACCTTTACATTTGTGTCAGGTTCTAGATTCAACTATAGTTAGTTCAGCCAAAGAAAAAGAACACAAATATTTAAGGATGTAGTGAATTTCCTGTAATTTCTTCAAATTTTACTTTTAAATTCTGATTTTTTTTGTTTATCACAAACAAAATGCCACAAAAGTGACAAGCAAATAAACAAAAAGGAAAAAATAAGATAGCCACAATGTCACCACTTAAAATTAAATATTGTTAAAATTTGGATATTTTTACTGAGTTTTTTTACATTGTGTGTTTAAAAGGGAAAATAATTCCTGCTTCTGCATAATTCACAAAAGGTGAGTAACAATAAGGGGAATGAACCTTCTATTTAAGACTGACAAGAAATGAAGTACTTGGAATACACATTATTTTACTGTTAGCAGGTTACTTGTGTGTGGTTCAGGACATGAGCTCCGGGGACTGGTGGTCTGTGATCAAAACTTGGGTGTTTGGGTAGCTGGGTAACTCTAGTAGGAGTGTTTCGCCTAAGAATCTATGTTTCCTGTGCTATATGATGGAAATAATGATGACAGGTTACATTGTAGAGCCATTGTAAAAACCACATAAGATATTGTAGGTAAAAACCCTTGGTGGACTGCATGAGCATAACATTAACCATTGCTATTACTATTACCATGAGAACAGGGAACATGGAAATACCTCTTTGGATTAACTCAATCTTGATACACAAGCAAAATAATACTTTAGAGTGAGAAATAAACTGGTTGTAACAAGATTCGACCCTCATGAAAACATACATAACGACGGGGGCGCCTGGGTGGCACAGTCGGTTAAGCCTCCGACTTCAGCCAGGTCATGATCTCGCGGTCTGTGAGTTCGAGCCCCGCGTCGGGCTCTGGGCTGATGGCTCAGAGCCTGGAGCCTGTTTCCGATTCTGTGTGTCCCTCTCTCTCTGCCCCTCCCCCGTTCATGCTCTGTCTCTCTCTGTCCCAAAAATAAATAAACGTTGAAAAAAAAAATTAAAAAAAAAAAACATACATAAGGAAAAGCACATGTAGTTCTTAGTGAGTTGAAATACCTCAACACATTTGGTTGGCATCTCAGCAGGTCTGTCAAAGATGAGAAACCGATACCATCCGGGAGACAGGGAACGGTCACACACCAGGTTTTGAAAGGGAGAATGCTGGAGTTGCAACGAGTCAAAATGCACACTTCGGTAAGGGCTCTGAAGAATCTGGTGCCCCCCAGGAGAGCACTCCTGAGCTAGGAGGGAAAGACAGTATCTTAAGTACGCGTTTCCTTCATTAACATGGGTTAGTCCTCAATTAAAATTGATTCTTTTCCCAAATTAAACAAATAATCCACAACTGCACATAAAGACCATCAGAAATGTTAGGGTCTCTTAGTAAGTCAAAGATGACTTCCACTTTTCATAAAGGCAATAATCCAGTCAGCAAACTGTAGGATGTGCTTTTGAGGTACTTGAGCTTCAAGAATTTTATTTCCATTTAATTTGGACAGTCAATATTGTTATCACTGTTGACATAGGTTTTTGTTTTTGTTTTTGTTTCATTCTTTCCGTCTGAAGTTACAGCCCCTATAAGCCTCCTCTTGAGGATGGCCTTCCAGGTTTGAATGCCATTACTGACCCTCCATGACCTGCTTTCCTTCCCAGTAACTATAGGTCCCCCAATATCCATCTCTACCAAGTCCTGAAAGGCAACAAAGTAAATTAAGCTTTTAATGCTAATCTAATTTTTGCAAAATGCCCTCCTACTGAAGCTTCCTGCATTCTTCAGTACAGGAAAGAATATAAAGTTGTCAAGCTTTTTTCTTTCTTTTCTTTCTTTCTTTTTTTTTTTTTTTTTTAAGATAAAGTATTGGAATACCTTTTTACTACCAAACACAGGAAAAGGAATGGGGTTCAGGGGTACAGTTTTGAAGGAGAAAAAGAAGAGTTCCGTAGTTTTTTGGGGAAGTTGTCTTAGCAGCACTTGGCCTGGGAGATACTTCTGTGAAACCCACAGAGGCAGAACATCAGACTCCTCTTCCCATCAAGAAGAGAGAAGCAGGGGCGCCTGGGTGGCTCAGTCGGTTAAGCGGCCAACTTTGGCTTAGGTCATGATCTCGCGGTCCGTGAGTTTGAGCCCCATGTTGGGCTCTGTGCAGACTGCTCAGAGCCTGGAGCCTGTTTGAGATTCTGTGTCTCCCTCTCTCTCTGACCCTCCCCCGTTCATGCTCTGTCTCTCTCTGTCTCAAAAATAAATAAAAGTTAATTTTTTTTAAATAAAAAAAAGAGAGAAGCAGATGTCAGAAGAAGAGACGTCCTAGAAATATGACTCTTGTTTGAGCTTCCTGTACTCTCGCATGATAGGGAGCAGAGAACTGCCCTTATTTGAGTACCAGAGTTTCTTGTTGACACAGTAGGTAGAAAATCTCCAAATATTAGCTATTACATACACTGAAGGAAAGCACTATAATAAAGATAATATCCATGAAATTGAAACGGGAAAGAAAAATCCAATCATTACTAAGGTACCTCACTGTGGGACAAATTTATCTAACTGAACAAAACTCTCAAACATATATACATAATTTTAGGTTACAGAGGTGTTTTTCAATCAAAATCAATTTCTGAACTTAAGGGCATAAACTAGAAATACTAATTTGCAAGTAGATATCATAAATGTAGCTTATACAATTTTTTATTATGATTGTTTGCTGTTCATTTTGTTGTTTGTAGATATTACAATTAAATTGCACAAAATGTAGTGTTCTTAAAGAATTTTTAGAGTAAAAAAATTTAGGAATAAGCACAAAAGTTTCCTCTTCCTTTTATCTCTTGCTATACCAGTTGTAAATTTCCCAAGAAAAATGTAATCCAAAAAGCTCTATTGACTTTGATGATCTCAATCTGTCAACACTGGATAAATATTTCATAAAATGTGTATGGATGGAACTCAGGGGATGTGCTATCATTTCATCTAATTTTGAAATAACTCTAAGGTCCTATCAATACCAGAACACTGTACCTGGTTAGAAACTAAGGAAATATTTAAAAAGAGATTCCTAGTGAGGTTTGCATGAATTATTGAGATGTTTTCTCTGTTCTCTTTCCTGCAGTAGAATTTTGTGTTCGGAAAAAAGTCACTAAGTCCATCTCTATTCTGTGTGGTATTTCTTCTTCCTAAGTGCTTCTGTAGCTCTCACATTTTCTCTAATTTTACACTCTCAATAACTGTTTTCTAGTCCAAAGCTGAAGATGTAATAAATATAGTAGCAATCACAGTGTAACATCAGCAATACCAAAGAACTATATAATATCTACACAGAAATTGTTAGACCTGTATTTATTTTTATTTAATATTTATTTTAGAGGAAAATTCTTAAATCATATAAATAATAACAGCCCATATTTTTTATATTGATCATTTCAGTTTTTTCTAAAAAATCTACTTGTCTTTTTAAAAATGTTCAAGGTCTCTGTAGAAAATTTTTAAATCTTATTAGTAATGAACAAGCCACACTCTTAAAAATCTCATGACAGCCTTAACTTTAGAATGCAGTACACAATTAACAAAGTGAGAATTATAAGGATAGTTTTGGTTTCCATTTGGAAATGTGGGGACTCAGCTCCTCAAATACTAATAGTTCTACAAGCCCATCTCACTTATTCATGACGTGAATGATGTGCTAAGCTTTCTAGCAAACTTCCAACATAACTTTTCCCTCATAAAAAAGTACATATAAAATATTCACTTATATTTACGTATCCATTTCTTTGAATCCCAATAGGATTCAAATAAGTGAGACAGCATATAATAGGATTTAATAGGATATAATACCTGGATTTCAAATACTGTAGGAGAATGTGTCAAGTTATAAAGGATACATAATGATACAGTATAAAAAAACTTTTCTAGTTTTATTTGTACATAAAAGGTAACCTGTACTAGATTGTTTTCTAGTTTAACACAATGGCCAAGATTCTTTATTTATTTATTTTTTTTTAAAATTTTTTTTTCAACGTTTATTTATTTTGGGGACAGAGAGAGACAGAGCATGAACGGGGAAGGGGCAGAGAGAGAGGGAGACACAGAATGGGAAGCAGGCTCCAGGCTCTGAGCCATCAGCCCAGAGCCCGACGCGGGGCTCGAACTCACGGACCGCGAGGTCGTGACCTGGCTGAAGTCGGACGCTTAACCGACTGCGCCACCCAGGCGCCCCAAGGATTCTTTAAGATTCATAATTGGTAGACAAAAAATTTGTTAAGAAACTAGATAAATCACTGTATTTTTAAGAGATGAATAGGCTTAATGCCTGAAAACAGGGACTTCATAATATTTGAGTTTATAATTAAAAAACCTTTGGTATATTGCCCTATGGGAATTTCAAATATTTGTAAATTTTTGAAAATCTGCTAGTTTCCCTAAAGCTTCTGATATTCAAAATAGAACTGTGAGTTCTGCAACAACACAAAAGGCTGAAAAACAAGGTCAGAGAGCGTCTAGTTTGCTAAATCTCTTTACCTTGCCCTGCTTTGTATGTCAACAGGCAAACTGAATGCTTCTTGTAAAGAATACAAATAGATTGAAAGTAAAAGTATGGGCAATATCATGCAAACAGCAACCACAAGAAAACTAGATTGTCTGTATTAATATCAGACAAAAAAATCTTTAAAAATATTACCAGAAATAAGGAGGGGCATTTTGTAATGATGAAAGGTTTAATCCATGTGGAAGATATTCAATTACGAATACACTAACACACACACACACACACACACACACACACACACACACACACACCCCTAATAAGAGAGCATGAAAATATATCAAGTTAAACCTGATAGAAATGGGAAAAAATACATACTTCAACAGTAGTAGTTGGGGACTTCAATATTCCACTTTCAATATGAATACAAAACTGGGCAGAAGATAACAAAGAAATAGAGCTAGGGTAGTACTATAAACCAACTTGACCTAAAAGACATCTATAGGACATACCTGTCAAAACCAGCAAATACAAGTTCTTCTGAAGTGCATATGGAACATTGTCCTGGATGGACAATAAACTACACCACAAGATAAACCTCAATAAATTAAAAAAAAAAAAACATACAAGTCATGCAAAATATGTTCTCTGACCATAATGGAATGAAATTGTGAAACAGCAAAAATAAATTTAATTAGCTTACAAATACGTGTAAATTAAACAACCCAGATAATTGATGACTCAAAAAAGAAATTAAGAAGAAATGACAAAAGACACTGAAAAGATTAAAACAGATACAGTATATTTATCAGATGCTGTCAAAGTAGTACTTAGAGGGAAATTTATAGACATATATCCTTACATTAGATAAGAATAACATCTCAGTGTAATAAACTAACCATGTACCTTAAGACACTGGAAAAAGAAGAGCATACTACATCTAAAGGAAGCAGAATGAAGGAAATTTTAAAGATTAGAGAGGAAATTAATGAAATTGAGAACAGAAAAACAATGGAGAAAGTCAATGATATCAAAAGCTGGTTCTCTGAAAAAAATCAATACAACTGGCATAGCTCTAACTAGACTGAGAACAAAAAGACTCAGTTACCAGAATCTGAAATGAAATAAGAGACAGCACTACAGATCTTATTAAGGAATATTATTACAGACAGGTATATGTCAATAAATTAGGTAACTTAGATGAGATTGGAAAGTTCCTAAAAAGACACAAACACCAAAACTTACTCAAGAGAAATAAGCAATCCAAATAGATTTGTATCATGTAAAATACTGAGTAAAAAAAAAAAAAAAATACAACACAACACACACAATAAAGACCAGATTCAGATGGCATCGATGCTGCATTCTACCAAACATTTAAGGAATAAACCATTTCTTCAGAAACACTTCTAAATAATATATAAGGATGGAATACTAGGGGCACCTGGGTGGGTCAGTCAGTTGAGCATCCAAGTCTTGATTTCGGCTCAAGTCATGATCACAGGGTCGTGGGACCAAGCCCCGAATCCTGTTCCATGCTGAGTGTGGAGCCTGCTTAGGATTCTCTCTCTCTCTCTCTCTCTCTCTCTCTCTCTCCCTCTCACCCTCTGCCTCTCTCCCCTGCTTGCACTCTATCTCTTATATATAATAAATAAATTTTAAAAAATTAAAAAAAAATTAAAGGGATGGAACACTTCCAGACTCATTCTAGAGCCCAGTATTACTGACACCAAAACCAGAAAAAAGGTATCACAAGAAAAGAAGACTACAGACCTATGTATCTTTTGAATATGGATGCAAATGTCCCCAGCAAAATATTGGCAACATGAATCTAGAAATTAGACAAAGAATTATAAACCATGACCAAGTGGAATTTCAACCAGGTGTGCAAGGTTGATTTAACATCCAAAAACTAATCAACATAATATTCCATATTGATATAATAAAAAAATAAAAATCCATAAGTGATTTTCAATATCCAGAAAAACTCATTTGAGATAAATCTAACACTCTTTATATGTGTGTGTGTATGTGTGTGTGTGTGTGTGTGTGTGTGTGTGTGTATACACACATACATAAAAAGACTAGGAGTAGAATGTAACTTCTTCACCTGATAAAGAGAATCTACAAAAAACCCTACAGGTTACATCATACTTGAAGAAATACTGGATGCTTTCTCATAAGATCAGGAATGCCTGCTCTCACTGCTTCTATTCAACATGGTATTTCAGGTTCTAACTCTGACAACTAGGAAAGATAAATAAACAAAAGGTATCCAGATTGAAAAAGAAGAAGTAAAACTATCTCTATTCACATATGACATGATTTTTCATGTAAAAATTCCTAACAAACCCACACATACAAAAATTATAATGAACACATTTAGAAAGATTTCAGGATACAAAATCAAGATACAAAATTTAATTATACTCCTACACATGTGCAAAGAATAGACTGAAAATGCAATTTAAAAAATGATTTGAGGGTGCCTGGGTGGCTCAGTCAGTTAAGCATCTGACTCCTGATTTTGGCTGAGGTCATGATCTCACAGTTTGCGAGATTGAGCCCTACATTGAGCCCCACTTTGGGCTCTGTGCTGACAGTGTGGAGTCTGCTTGGGATTCTCTCTCTCCCTCTCTCTCTCTCTGCTCCCCCCCCCAAAATAAATAAATAAAAACTTAAAAACGTGGCCCAAAGGTGTAAACACCCCAAATGTTCATCAACTGATGAATGTACAATGTAAATACTTAGAGTGGAAAATTACTCCACCATAAAAAGAGATGAAGTACTAAATACAGTACAATATGAATGAACCTTGAAAACATAAAGCTAGGTGAAAACAGTCACAAAAGGCAGGCTGCTATATGATTCCACTTATTAAAATGTCCAGAATAGGCAAATCCATAGAACAGAAAGTAGATCAGAGATTGCCTATGGTTGCAAAGGTGAGACGGTAATGGAGGGAAGAGGGGACAGAAAGCTGGAGTACAGTATTTCTTTTTCAGATGATAAAAATGTCCTATAACTGACGGCAGTGGTTGCACATATCTGTGAATATACTAAAAAACAGACCACTGCATACTGCAGTAACTACTGCACACTGTAAATGAGTGACTTATATGGTACAATAAACTGTATTTCAATAAAGCTGTTTGAAAAAAATAATATTTTCTATTCCTCTCTCCTTCCATCTTTATTAGATATAAAAAACTTATCGACTTTACCAACATATGAACTTAGAACTTGGTAAGGGTTAATATTTGCCCTCAGTAGGGAAATTATAAAGCTATTATATAAAGGCAACAAGGGGTTTTGTGTTGTATGGCAAACATTGAAGCAGATACTCTCTATAAATATTAGTCATTTTTCTGGAAATATTTTATCTAACTATAATAAATGCATATTTAATGCTTTTTATGTTTAACAGTTCTTCATGAAAATCTAGTGAATCTGAAAGCAAACGAAAGAAGGTACAGACTAATGATACCTTGTTAAAGTATCATTTCAGGAAATAATATATTGGGTTTTAATATTCTTTTTAAAATTTTACATGGGAAAGTGCTTTCTCTCCCCCCTCCTCTTTTTACAAAGCAAATTCACCTTAGTAACATACATTGAGATCAACAAGATGATAAGACTAAATTATACCCTAAGCAATTATAAATGTATTTTTTTTCAAGGGGCAGATATACACAGATCAGATTTATTTCTTAAAACATATAAGGAAATTTACAATATAATAAGTCACTTTCATTTAATATTCCCAACTATCCGCCCACAAAAAGCAATCAGGAAGAGCTAACTAATGTTTTAACTTCCCTGTATTCTAAACTGTCCTCTTTTTAATGGATTAAAGATGCAGGAGTGGTGCTATTTTCTTCGTAGAGATCTCTTCTACAGCAGCAAGAGGGATTGTAACAGATATACTAAAATATCATACACAGAACTTAACGTATTGATTTATTGTAGAGATAAAATGTTCATCAATTACTTATTTCCAGCGGTGGGGTGGGAGTGCAGTAGATGTCCAGCAGTTTGGAACTTAACTCTTTGCGGGTAATTCGGCTCCACTTGCCACTAGGATGCTGGCAAATCCAGCAAAAGTTTCTTACAGTAGACACCTTAAAGAGCAGGATATCAGCAGGAAACAGAACCGAGGAACACTAACAGGACTGAGGGTCCTAGAGCGGGAGAAGAGGAGGCCACAAACTCCTGAGCACCAAGAAATCACGCAGAGCCGAAGGGCTGCAAACTGACCAAAGAGGGCAGAAGGGCAGGGCAGAGGTCGGTGAGGGTCAAGTATCAGATGCGGCCATAGGATGCACAAGGACGCTCCAGTGTCATCCAGGAAGTCAGCCCCCTTCTCCCTAAGGTCCGGGTGGCGCCCCAGCGCTCCCTTCCGCCTGAACCCTACCTCGCCAACCTTGTCCCGGGGCCAGGAGCATAAGCGCCAGCGCCAGAGCCCAGACTCGGCCAAGCATCGCTGCCACCGCACTTGGGGTCCCAGGCGTCGCAGGGCCCGGGCCGTGGGTGTAAGCAGGCTGCGGACACCTCAGCCCTCCTGTCACAGGACTTTCTCAATCCGTTCCTGCTCAGTCTTCAGGGACGCTGCATGTCCCCGCTCGGGGGAATCAGCTGTCCTTTCCTGGGACACAAGCGAGAGTCTTCCGCGCAGCCCCTCGGCGGCGACTCTCCTCCCACAGAAGCCCCGCCCGTCCATCGGAAAGCCACGCCCACCTTTTCCCGGGGAGACCAGGTCCTGCAGGGTCCCGGCTGTAGCACACCCACCACCCTGGATCTCAAAGGCAGTCGTACATCCAGGGCAAGCTCACGGGATATAGCTTGGCACCTCGAGTCTCACTGTCTTAACAACGCTTTAAGAAAAACTGATAATTCTAGAAATTGTTCAGATGGATCTCCAATAAAAGCAGCTTTGTGAGGTTCTGTTGGAAGGGGCAGTGCCTGTGGTTATCCCTGTAGATGGATTCTTAACCTCGCAATTGCCGGTGCTGGTTTGCCCCCCCGAGGAGCATATGCTTCTCAGAAATTGCTCCTGTCACCTCAGGCCTCATTGATGAAGGATGGGAGGAGGGAGTGGAGATTAATGGCACAACACTGGTAGCTCTCTTCCTCTGCTTTTAAGACAGTTTTGAGAAGTGGGAGGGAGGACATGGAGACTTTCAAACACGTGGAGTTAGCCATTGTAATTGCTGGTGATCCCCAAATTTTTTTCAGGTGCTCAGTGGTGACCCAGTGACTCAGGATATGGTCAACATATGGTCCCATGATTCCCAAGGTTGCCTTGTGGATGGTGTCCAATGTGAA
Organism: Herpailurus yagouaroundi; assembly: GCF_014898765.1. Taxonomy (NCBI): domain Eukaryota; kingdom Metazoa; phylum Chordata; class Mammalia; order Carnivora; family Felidae; genus Herpailurus; species Herpailurus yagouaroundi. The sequence continues at coordinate 54,316 of NW_024423215.1, forward strand.
GTTATCTTCACATGCCTGGTTGGTTCTGCAGAGGGAGCAGGCCCCCACCTTTAAAAAAAGGAACAACTGATATTTTTAGGAAGGCTCCACACGCAGTACTCACAATGCTGAGCTCAAGACCCCAGCTGAGATCAACTGGACATTTAAATGACTGAGACACTCAGGCACCCTGATTCTGCATCCTTCTATGTCATTAAATGAAACCTCACTTTCCTAGGTTTTCTTTGGAAGTCTCCATTCTCTCAAGAACCTTATCTATCACCTGGTAGATTTGTCTTCAGAGCTGGTATTTGAGAGGAAAGAAGACACTGGACAACAGAAGGTAGTTCCAAGGTCCTGATGGGCTCCAGGATTCAGGCCACAGTTCCACCTATAGATCTGGAGGACTGAGGCTTGGATGAGGCATGGTGGTAAAGGCAGAAGATGTCCAAATGCATAAAGAAGTTATTTTAAAAATAGCTTATATTTTTTTATTTGAAAGAGAAATTACAATTAAAAATTTTTAACCTTGTTTCCAAAAGTGTAAGTATTAACTCATTTTGGGAGAAAAAACATCTTTGTTGTACAACGTGTAGCCCCCTTTTACATGCAATGAAGGCATCCAATGTAAAACAAAAATGAAATACAACTTTTTGGTGGGGTTGGACAGATAATTTTCATCTTTGGGCCTAATTATGGAAGAATAAGGTGAGCAGAATGAAAACCCTGAGATATTTTTAACGTATGTCTTTTTGCTTCAGCTTATAAAGCCCTAATAAAACTGAAACAGAAAAGTAAACATCAACTGTCTCAGACTATTTGTGAAATAACCAGGAATAAAATAAAGGCTATAATCAAGATTTAATTACAATAGGCTTTTTAAAATTTATTTTTGTCAAGCAATATGTGTAGAAATACAATCAACTTTTATACTTTATTGGAGGACATTACTTACCTAATTTCCAACAAACCCTGATTATACAATTTAAAGTACAGTGGGTCCTATTTTTCCCTTCAGGTTTTGACTTATGAATACTATTTGATGAGTTTACAACAGACTTGTTAACAAAGAACCAATTTTCCTTGATGTCTGTGAGTTAAAATGGGAAGAAAAGTGCTCTTAAATTGTTTTTCAAATCTCAATGGGACATTTACTTGAACTGGTGTGGTTCTGGAAAAATATACCAAATAAAAATTAGTTATAAGATTGTGGAAAAAACTAAAAAGTAATAAAAATAATGTTTTCATATGTATCTGGTGAAGTACATCAAAACTGGTATAAGATTCAAATATTTTTAACTTTTATTTTTGAAAAGGAGAAAAAAAACAATGGATATATGGTACCCTTACTGTAAATATCGATGGCGCTAGTAAAATGCAATAGATATCACCAAGAGACAGAAATAATACAGAATGTCTGAGGAAACATGAAATGAAGCCAAGGGTTAATAAGTAAAATATAACCTGTATGAAGAAAAAATCCCACCAACAGAAACTTTCAAATGATGATTTTTTTTTTTAAAGAAAATAACTCTGCTCTTGTCAGGTTCTTTTGCAAAATGATGATGGGCTTGTCTGGGTAAAACCCCCCAAATTGAGGGGGCAGAAAGACACAGCTATTAAGTGCACAAACCTTAGGGTCAGGACACCTGGATTGTAATCCTAGATCTGCTACCTATTTACTGGCTGTGTAACTTGGACATCACACTTAACCTCTTTTAACCTCATTTTTCTGTACAATGGGAATGATGATAATAATACCTACTCCACAGAGTTTAAGAAACTAAAGTGTATATATGTGTGAGGAATGGTCTGGAGGATGAGTCTGAAGAGAAAGCACTTAGGTTCTGGCACAGAGTAACTAAAATGAATGTACATTATAATTTATGGTTAATAAAACAAAGGTGCAATACCACATAATTATACTTTTTCTTATATCTTGTTATTATATAAAAGTGCACAGTTTCTCAGTGTTACCTTATACCAGTGTACAGGATAATTTGGAGTAAACTTACTGAAAATACACATTTACAGCTCGTAAGAATTCCTTGGCCAGTATGTATTTTACTAAATAAAAGAGTCTGGCTCTTTCCCAGATACATCTATCTATCTATCTATCTATCTATCTATCTATCTATCTATCTATCTATCTATTTAGCCAGGGAGAGGGTTAACAGGAAATAGCATCAGGGGGAGATAATGGCATCCCCAAATCAATACTTGAGCTTCATAAATTAGTATCTTGGCTTTGGCTCTCAGTTTATATTCAGGAAGTTATTGCTCCCAAACAGACACACCAAATGGAACAGACATTTTGCTCCCAGCAACAGCAAATCCTTTCTTAATGAGGAATGAACTAGAGACTTGAAACAGTAAAGAAAATTTATTGAGAACATCCATTAACTGTGAATTTTATAATGTTTATTATGGTACGCCTCTAGGGAATAAGGTGGAAAGGCTGGGAGAGGGGAGCTGACTGCCTGGCATGCATGCTGGTTATAAGAATCAATCTTTTCACGTCTATGTTTGAAGCAGCATTACTCATAATAGCTAAAACACGGATGAAATCCAAGTATCCACTGATGGATGAATGGTAAGCAATGTATGGAATATGAATACAATGGAATATTATTCACTTTTAAAAAGGAAAGAAATTCTGATACAATATAAACATGGATGAACTCTGAAGACATTATGCTAAGAGAAATAAACCAGTTAAAAGGATAAATACTGTATGATTCCACATATGTGAAGTACCCAGAGCAGTGAAGTTCATAGAGACAGAAAACAGAATGGTGGTTCCCAAGGGCTGGGGGCTGGGGCGGGGGCAATGGGGAGTTATTATTTAATGATTACAGAGTTTCAATTTGGAAAGATAAACTTCTAGAGATGGACGGTTATACCTGTTGCACAATACTGTGAATGTACTTATGCTACTGAACCGTATATTTAAAAATAGTTAAAATGACAACTTTATGTCATATATATTTTGCCACAATAGGGAAAATTAAATAAAATGAATGAATCTTTCACCCATCAGCCAGAAAGCAAGCCCTTTATTTAAACAGATCTCAACATTACCAGCTTCAAGGACATTTCTTGAAATGTTCCGTAGAGTAGAAATGGCTTAACCTGTGATTAAGTTTACAGAACATAAACTCACAGAGGTTAACAGATTGATTACATGTCAATCAGTCATGCAAAACCACATAAATTGAGACATGGTAGCATAAGATTTACCAGCTAAGCAGTTTTCCTATCCTGTTGATCAGAATACAGAATTCAGAGAAATTACTTTTCAAAGATTTCTTTCATTTTTATGAAATGAAAGCAACTTTTATGAATAGCTATTTTAATAAAGAAATTAACTTGTTTCAACATAATATGTTCCATAATGTGATTTACAAAATGAAATTGGAATACTAAAGTTCCTTTGAAGGGAGTTGGAAAAGGTGTATATTATCCCTTTCAATAGCCATTCATATACATAAGTAATAGTTTGGATCAGAAGTATATATTATAAAATGCCTTTATAACTGAAATGTCTGCCTAGTAAACGTCATGATTATACTTGAATGTTATTTAGATTCTTCTATAAGACTTAAATAAAACGTTGTAGCAGGTGGGCAAGCTATGTAACATTTCTATTTTTGTTTATATGATTTATGATTACCATCCCTTTCTAGATCATGAAGCATTTTGAGCCTCACAATTATAACTTGTAACATGTAATTAAATTCTGTAACTACAGAGGAAACATTTGATAATATTGGAGAAGGAATTTCATTATTTATGAAATGGATAGTTTGATTTATGAACAAAATCTAATAAATGTCAGTAAATTTAGTTTTTGCCCAACTGTCCCACTGACCCTAATCCAATCTGAAATAAGCCAGGATTTTATAAAATACAAAATGATTTTTTTACCACAGCTCTATTGAGATGTACTTTATATAATATTCACCTGTTTTTGCTGTATAAAACATAACGGCACAACATCACCACAGTCTAATTTCTGAACATTTCCATAACTCTAAAGATAAACCTCATCTCAACTTGTGGTTGTTCTCCATTCAAACCTCAAATTTTAAGCAACAACAAATCTCCTTTCTGTTTCTATACATTTGCCTTTTTTTGGGACATTCTATAAAAATGGAGCATATGTGTACTTTTGTAACTGGGTTCTTTCACTTTTTGAGATTATCTATGTTGTAGTTTTATCAGCACTTTATTCCTTTTTATTGACAAATGATATTCCATTGTATGGATATAGCCTATTTTGGGTAGCCATCAATTGACATTTTGGGTTGTTTCCACTTTTTGGTCATTGCAAATAATGCTGCCATGAACATTTGAGTGTAAGTCTGTGTGGGTACCTATATGCTCACTATTTTAGGTGGAGTTGTAGGAATGGAATTGCTGGGTCATATGATGAATCTATGTTTCATTTTAAAGAAATTTCCATATTGTTCTCCAGACAAGCTTGTTTTAAGAGCGAAAGCAAATTTGTAATCACATGTGTGTTCTCAGCTTATATATATTTTTCTCCAAAATAAAAATCCTTCAGAGATTGATCAAAAAATTAAGTCTCTTGGCTTTTTACATAACTTAATTTTGAAACTTTACTGGTAAAATTGTTATAATACCTTAAGTCATGATTAAAAAACAAAACCAATTACTTAAAAAAGTCAAAGAATTTTATTTGATATTAGATGGGGTAAAGAAAAACCTCGTAAAGATTTATTCATATAAAATTGGGATGACAAGTTTTGAAGTCAATCTCCGAAAGGTTCTCAGGTTCTTATATTGCCAATATTTCTAAAATTTTTAGTTTTTTTCATGAGTGGTTTGTTTATCAGCAACCCTTTGAGATTTCGATTAGACTGAAATTTAGATTTCAATTTCAATTAGAATGCTGAAAATGTTAGAAGAAAAAAAATTAAGTTTCTGGATTTCCTGACATTTTAGGTAATGGGAAATTAAATTTTATGCATACATATGAATTCTCATGACACGGGAAAAAAGAACAAATGTTATTATATTAGACCAAATTTGATTCAAAATTGGGATCTGATACCTTCTTTTTTTAATTTTTCTAAAATTTATTTATTGAGAGAGAGAGAGAGAGAGAGAGAGAGAGAGAGAGAAAGCATGAGAGAGGGGCAGAAAGAGAGGGAGAGAGAGAAAAATCTGAAGCAGGCTCTGCACTGTGAGCATGGAGCCTGACATGGGGCTCAAACCCACGAACAGTGAGATCATCACCTGAGCTGAAACCAAAAGTCAGATACTTAACCGACTGAGCCACCCAGGTGCCCCAAGATCTGATACTTTAAAAGCTGTAGGGCTTTGGGCAAGTTTTTTGATAGATCATAAAATGTATTTCTTGATTTGTGAAGTGAGGCTCATAACCCCAAGACTTCCTAGACAGAGAGGGCTCCAATAATTTCTAATTGATGGCTACATTCACCCCACAACTTCCTAATGTTTTGCATTTGGTGACTTGGTTGCAGCTGATTGAACCAGCGATCCCTGCTTAAGGGACCTGGCATCACAAGTCTGTCCAGTGAAAATCTCCATGTCACAGCCAATTCTCTGAACCCATCATGTCCACACCTTTAGAGAATTGAAATTCTCGACATGGGAAGTCAGCTACCAGGACTCCATTGCTCAGAGAGCTAGTGCATTGTACTGAAAAGGCAGAACAAGGTGAGGCATGGTGAAGACCTCAGATTCTGGGATGAGAATGCCTCATTTGGAAAACTGTCTTGCCAATTCCCATCTAGGCAAGTCTGGATAAGATACTTATCTTTTCCTCTGTTTCTTTATCTATAAAATGGACTTAATAATAAGAGTATTTGCCTAATAAAGTTATTCTGTGGATTAAACCAAACAATATATGAGGAATGTTAGCACATAAGGGGTATTGAACATGCTCTACAAATGGCTAAGCTCTTGTTATTGTTAATATTGTCATTTCTCATGTAGTCTATCAATGCAACCCCATTACCTTAGCGCATCTAGTCACTGCAGCCTGAAGAAGATAAAATTACAGGAAATTGTCAGGGAACTTAGAGACTGCCAATGACCTTCATAAATCCTCACTCTCTCCATCCTATTTTGCTCCTATGCTACATTTTTATAATTTAGTCGATACAAAACCTCTAGTAAATTTTTCTGAGCTTGAAGGCTGGGCAAGAGTCCCTTTCCTACCATATGCTCCTGTGACTACTTTGTTACAGTGATGCCTGGATTTAAATGTGATGTTAAGTGTGTTACTTAAACTATCTGGAAAATAGAAATAATATTGTTGTGTTTATCACTGTGATGGTATAAACATTAAATAAATTGTAAGTATATATTTACATATAATATTTAGCATAATTCCGGTCAAATACTAAATAATTGACAGAGCTACTCTGTATATTTCTGTTATTTATAAGCATGATTACTGAAATATCCTATTCAGTATTTTGTGATGGAGTAAATGTACCAATCGGAATATGAAATCTAAGTGGAGAGGGACACTGTCTTGGCCATCACTTAATGTTAGCAAACTTTTGTAATGACTTAGTCCCAACTGACCTGGAACCACTCTGCTCTACAGGTGCTGCCCAGATTTTGCCTAGATTTGGCACACTTTTTCTGTAAAGGGACAGATAGTAAATATTTTCAGACAATATGTTCTCTGTTGACACTACTTCCCCATCACTGTAGAGTGAAAACAGTCATAGATGATATGTAAATTGTCGGGTATGGCTGTGTTACAGTAAAACTTTATCCCCCAAAACGCACTGCAATCAGATTTGAGCTGATTGCAGATAGTTCGCAGATCACTCACAGTTAGAAGATTATATGTATTGTTATCTACTCGCCTTGCACATAGTGAATTTCTTTCTTCCTTAATTTTTAAATATATGATCTTGCTTTTTGTTTTCTTGGAGCATTTTAAGCCTACCTTAGAATTTCTATATTTTCTTACTTTATACTAATAAAAATAGTAAAAAAAAAAAAAGATATTCTAGTTATATCTGAATAAAAGTTACCTATTTTAGAACTGGAAAAGTCATCAAGATCAATGATTTTTAAGTTTATTTTAAGACAATTTGTCAAAAAAAATGTATCAAAGGCTTTGATTAAAGATGGAATGGAAGTCTTGAAGCCCTACCCAGAAGCTCTCCAAGGATAGTTTGGGAAACATGGCTTGAAGTCAGGGTACACACCCAGAATTCCACAGAGGCAGAGCAGGAGAGATAAATACGTGACAGTGGTTCAGTGCAAGACAAGTTGGGGAGGCAGGAGTAGGGCATGAAGTATGCATTGATTATAGAAGCAACAGCTGCTAACACCAGCTGATTGTTGTACTAACAGAATTTGGATCTGTTTTGCTGGATAAACTCTTTTTTCTAAAAAGTCAAATTTTTTTTGCTCAGGATCAAGGTTCTCATTTTATGGGTAAGAATATGGAAGATCTGAAATCATGACTCGGGTAAATCTGGCATATATTCTTTGACTTCAGTGTCCAAATGCATTTTTCACTAACACTTTGTGATTTGGGAAGAGAACTGGGCTGATCATGTAGCGGGTAAGAGCAGACTTTGCAGCTGGGCAGATTTGTTCTAGAAAGCCCAGCTCTGGATCCTATGATATCTCATTCTTCATTTGTAACATAAAGGGATAAGTGCATATTTCCCAGGGTCATAGTGAGGGTTAAATGGGATAGTGAGTACAAAGCACTGAGTCCCATTTCTGGCATACAGGAAGCACTTGATTAACGGTGCTAGTATTAAAATTTAGAAGGTAGTGAAATTTTTGATGAGTTAGTGTGAAAATATAGGTCTAATTCATTGGCTAAGTGTAACTATTCCCATATACGCATTTTTATCTTTCTGAGTCAATAGACTAAATGTCTCTAAAAATTATTACACAATCAGAATTGCTTAGTTATGTTAATTTTCTTTTTTTTTTTAAAGCTTCTTGCATTAAAAGTTTTTAATGTTTTTTTTTTTTTATTTTTGAGAAAGAAAGAGACAGAGCATGAGTGGGTGAGGGGAAGAGAGAGAGGGAGACACAGATTCTGAAGCAGGTTCCAGTCTCTGAGCTGTCAGCACAGAGCTGGATGCAGGGCTTGACCCTATGAACAACGAGATCATGACCTGAACTGAATTTGGACACTTAACTGACTGAGCCACCCAGGCTCCCCTAGCTACATTAGTTTTTAATAAAGAAAGCAACTACAACAAGGTGAGTGCTTTTGGAAGTTCCCAAAGGTGGATGGAAAGAGACTCCAGGCCTCCACATATGTAACACTGACAATTCACGTGCAACCAAAGTGGTTCAGGGGAACTTATCTGTCAAGTGTCAGTGAAAAATGAAGTATCTCAGTTTCATGTGTAATGTTGTAATGCTTAATCTAGATGAGAAAGGGACTACACCTCAAAATAAGCAGACACATGACTATATTTCACCACAAAAGGAGACTGAAAAGAACTGTCATGTTGACGGAACATATGGCTTCTTGTAAATTATGTCATGTTGAACAATGGTTTTAATGAGAGACTTCCAATAAAATAAAAGCCTTTGAAAAGACTTCTTCCCCTTTAACTACCAAAGAAAATCCCCAGTCTTGCTTCAGGGAACTGAATTTCCTGTTTGTTATTTCTTAGAGCTACAAGCTGTTTTTATTGAATGGCAATTCCAACTTCAGGCAGTAATGAAAAAGGCATATACCACCAAAGCACTGTAAGAAAAGGATTTTGTAGATGATAGAGGACATTATCTGAATTAAATAAAGGTTTCAAAAAACAAATCACCATGTTCATGTTTCATTTCCTAAAATCAAGTATATAGCTCACCATTAGAAGCAGGATATAAAACAAGAAGACCCCCCCAGGAGTCCTTGGCAGAACATTCTCTTTTTATGGTACTCTTTAAACCTAATTATTTAAACAGTGATCAGCTCGCTTAAATAAATTATCATGACCTATTCATAATGATAATCATTCGAAACAATAGAACAGAGTAAGTATCAAACCAACAGCACAGTTGTGTTTTATAATCTAGTTGTATGAAAAATTCCTAAGAAATCAAAATAGTAATATTTATTACATTTTTCATTTAAATAAATTCTTACATTGGCTGTGATTTCTTGGGTACTGTAGCAGAAACGGATATGAATAATACCTGGGCCACTTAAAAAGAGTGATAAAGCTGTGCCCATCAAGTAGCAGGTCTGGAAACAAATGACACTGTGATGTTGTTAAGTAAGGAAGGATTTAATGGAGGAACTGGATGCTCCTGAAATCATTTCAAAGGCTGAGAAAAAGACTCCAGTCGGGGTCCCAGGAATCTGGCAGCACAAAGATCTGCCCTGATAAGGTGGCTTGTACCTCTGCCATTGTCAGAAATGTGAGTAATCAAAAGGATACCTTGGAAATACCAACTTTAAGGACCCATTGCCTTCTAAACAAAGGAGCACAAACACTCCTCCAAATAGCCAAAATGTTGACAAATGGAAAATGGAACTCTGACCACTAGGCTCACTATAATGCCCCTAAACACTCAAGAAACTGAAGATGGGGCACCAGAATTAAGCACTGCTACAGAAAAGCTGTTTGGGAGGTCCTTTGAAGGTAAAACTGTTTTTGAGACATGATGTTTTCCCCAGGGTTGGCTCAGTGCCTGAGACATCACAGGCAATACAAACACGCTTAATTAAATTAGTTCTAGCAAAACTATTAATTGTATCGATGTGGAATGGAAGGTCAAGATTCTTAGTGGACAAAATTATACAGCAGGCTCATGAGGAAAATTCAGAATAAGGCTCAAACCTGGGCTCCAGTGCTCAGAGCAGCCTGTTGAGAGGTTGAGAGGTCTGGCTTCAGATGCGTGACTACCTACCTACATACACACTAAACTTGCTTTGTCTTCTCAGTTAAGTTGTCCCCTTCAAATACTTAATAGAAAATCTTCATTTATGTATGTGATCTTTGCAAACTGGCATTGTCTCTAGGCCCTGTTAGGCCTAGAAAATATTCAATAATTGAATATATTTTCAAGAATCTGTTATTTTTTTTAAGTTACAGTATAGTCACTTCCAAACCACACTTCCTGAGCATGAGACCATTCAGAATACAGATTTTTTTTTTTTTACTACCTAGTCATGTAAAATTTCAATTATAGTGTAAGTAAGTGGCAAATCAATAAATTAAATTAAAATATAATACTTGGAATGTCTAATTCTAGAGAGTTTAATTAGAGCTAGACTAGGGGCGCCTGGGTGGCGCAGTCGGTTAAGCGTCCGACTTCAGCCAGGTCACGATCTCGTGGTCCGTGAGTTTGAGCCCCGCGTCGGGCTCTGGGCTGATGGCTCAGAGCCTGGAGCCTGTTTCCGATTCTGTGTCTCCCTCTCTCTCTGCCCCTCCCCCGTTCATGCTCTGTCTCTCTCTGTCCCAAAAATAAATAAACGTTGAAAAAAAAAAAAAAGAGCTAGACTGCACATGAATATATGAGAAATGATTTAAGTGTATATAAAACTATGATCTTCTTTGTGGATATGAAGCAACATTTTTTAAAGTCAGCCCTCTAAAATAACCTAAAAATGTGTTCTGGATACTTAAATATACTAAAATTATAAGGGAAATTCTTCAAAAGAATGGAGAGTGACTCTACTCATGAACTTGTGTTATGTAATTATACAGAATTACTTATAAATATATTATGAAGTAATAATCTGAAAAACAAAGGAGAAATAATATTAAATACATAAGAGAATTTGAGAAGCAAGAAGTAGGACATTTCAAATATTTGGGGAAATAGTTTTTAAGCTTATTTAAGATGAAGAGTAATTTATTCAAGGTTAATTGCTTGTGACAATGACTATGGTTGAAGGAGGTGTGGGAGTTCTGGAGTCCTACCCACTACCTATGCAGAGAGCAGTTTGGAAAACATAACACAAGGGCAGGATAGATACTCAGATGTCGACACAGGCAGTGAACGAAATGTAAATGGGTGACTTCTGTTCAGTGCAAGGTAATGAAAAGTGGTAGGAATTAGGAAGTCAAAAGTGCATTACCAATTTAAAGGGAGCAGCGCATCCCAACCGGCTGTTGCACTGAGGGAATGTGGTCCTATTTTGCAAGATGGCTTGTTTTTTTAAGAAAAACTAAAAATATTTTCTTTTTACTCTTTTCTTTTTGTTATTTATAGTATTTTAATTTTTGACCTGCAATTAATTTTAAAAATTAGACACAACAAAGAACAGCTTTTGAGTCAGCTGCCAATTAGCAATTTGTACTCAAGAGGGTATAGATAACAGAATGGAGAGTCAGAAATCTTCATGACTTGGGGCCCCTGGGCGGCTCAGTTGGTTGAGTGTCTGACTCTTGATCTCAGCTCAGGTCATGATCTCGCGGTTCATGACACTGAGCTCTGCATCAGGCTCTGTGCTGACAGCATGGAGCCTGCTTGGGATTTTTTTTCTGTCTCCCTCTCTCTCTCTCTCCTCCCTCCTCTCTGCCTCTTCCCAATTCACTCACTCTCAGTCTCTAAATAAATAAACAAACAAACATTAAAAAAAGATAAATCTTCTTGACTTGAGTAAGTCTGGCATATAGTCCTATGACCTCAGGATCCAAATGACAGTTCAAGAACACATTATTTTTTATGAGAAGAGGTTTGAACTAATCCTGCAGCAGTTAAGAGCATGGATTTTGTAACTGGACAGAACTTTCCACAATTCCAGCTCTGGATTCTATTGTGCCTCAGTTTGCCTATTTCTAACATAATATTTATAAATGCGTACTTCACAGGGCTGTGGTGACGATGAAATGGGATAGTAAGTGGAGAGCATTATCCCCACCCCTGTATACAGTAGTCACTTGATAAACTGAGCTATTACTAAATTCTAGATAGAAATAAAAAATTGAGTGTGAGTCAGTGAGAAAAGAGAAACTACAGATCTAATCAGCTTCACTGGGTAAGCATGAACAGAAATATACCTGTTTTTCCCTTGGGTCTAAAGGATAAATTTCTCCAGAACTTACTGCATAGATCAGAAATATATGATCATGTATTCTTTTGCAATAAAACAAACACCTACCCATAGGTTTATGTGGATCTTTCTAAAAAGAGATGGGATGAGACTACAGTTCACCACACAGATAACATTGAACATTCAAGTACACCAAAGTCATATGTGAGAACCCATCTAGCAGGTAACAAATGACATATTGAATGTCTCAGCTTCACTCTTCCTATTCAACACCTGTTTAATGCAGAGCAAGAGGAAACTGCAGTTCAAAATGAGCAAGCAAATGAATGTAATACTCTACAAGAGTATTAAAAAAATATTGAGGAAACATGGTACTTATTATAAATAATATCATTGAACAGGCTTTAATTATAGATTTTCAATGAAATGAAGCATTTGAATAGACCTCTTTCTTCCCCTTTAACTACCAAAGAAAACTTCATAAAGGCACTAATACATATGCTGACTATATGTCTTATATTAACTAGTGTTAGTTTTTATTTATTATATTATATTAGGTACTATTAGTTCATATTAATTGAATGTTCCATGTTCCATTATAGTATATTATTTCATATTAATTTTTGAAAATTATCATCAAATACATAAAAAATACAATGTATGATCTATTCTGTATGCTGAATTTTACATGAAGACTTTCTGGAAAGGAACCTTGTGTTTTGGGGGGTTTTATTTTAGATTTTATTTTTAAGTAATCTCTACACCCAATGTGGGCTTGAACTCACAACCCTGAGATCAAGAGTCACAAACTCTTCCAACTGAGCCAGCCAGGCGCCCCAGGAACCTTATATTTTATCAAAATTTTTTTACAAGAGTCTAAAATAGAGTACAGCAAGAAAGTCTCAAAGTGCCCTCCTGTTCTTTATCTAACTCTTTCCTGAAAGGTATCTTGCTATGCTGATTCTTATTTGATAATGTTAACTTCCTTCCTTGGCCCATTGTTCTTACTTTCCGTGTGTTGGTAGTATTTTTGCATTATCCATCAATTCTCATGGTTTATCTATTTTTCTTGTGCACTGAATTACAAATGTGTTTCTCTAGTCCTGACTTTTTGCCTGAGCTTCGGTTTCATATAATCAGAATCTGCCTCCAACATGACCAAGACTTAGCTCATTTATAATGTATGCATTCATCATGGTCTGGGCTGTGTGTAACTAACTCCTCAGCCTCAGCTCCTCATACTTCTTGCTTCTCACTTCGACACCTGGTTCAGTAAAACTGAACTCTGTTCTAATCTGAAGTACATTTGTTTTTATCTAGTGGCATTGAGACTTTACCCGTTTCGAGTTTTAACTCACCACCCACTAAGCTCTACGCTCCTTGAGGAGCAAAGCCTTATTATTCACCTTTGAAATCCCAATGCCTAACTTAGTATTTAGTACTTATGATAAAAACACTGTCGAATTGAATAGGACCAACTAAAATTTCTCTATTTCAAACCTACATCTGACATTCACAGCTCCACTGCCTACTGGAAGTTTACTGGGGTATCCTAAAGGAAAAGTGTAATACTCTATTCTATCCATAGGTGGTATAATACTCTACTCTACTCATAAAACTAAGGAAACAAAAGGTGTAAATGGGCTTTAGGTACAATTGAGCACAAAGATTAAATTTATAATTTTTAAACTAAAAATTAAGTCTACCCTAAGACTTAATTATATAAAGACTTTTAAATTATATTTACATCTATTACATACATATAACTATAATTATATTTAAGACTTTATACATATAATTTAAGTCTATTTTATATATAAAATAGTAACTGTATAAACTTTCATTTGCTGCAAATTGTAAGCAAGGAGAAAAGAAGACAGTCTATTAAAGTGGGAGCTCTTTGAAGTGAAGTTTTTCTGTCTTAAATAGCCAAGATACCTAGGGTTACCTACAACATTTCATTGTCTTACATTTTCCAGACTTTTCATTTTCATACAAACTTTGTGCTAGTTTTACCCAGACCATGTGATGGTCTTTCCCCACAACAGTTAAGGAAAAATAAAAGTTCAGTACAGACAGCTCAAATCCCTCTTTTTAAAAAAAATCACATACTGTGGGTAATGTATAACAAGGATACACAGCATTAGATGTGAAAAGTTGACTTTTTTTCATGCTGATATAATTATTTTAATGCAAACACAATTTCTCCCTAGATCTAATTTATAGGAATAAACATTATTTATTTAGCTATGACCTTAAAGTAGCAGGTGGCTTATTAAATGAAATGTTATAGTACGAAATCATTAAAAACCAAAATTGTTTATTACTCAAGTTATCAAATAATATGGCATTCACATTTTATCTGGGTTTTCCAGTTTATCAAGGCTTACTGAAAATACCTGTTTTTGTAAAAATCTTCCTACATGGTTAAAAGAAATTTTTTCTAGTCCTCAGAATTATTATTTCCCAAATAAGAAAATTTTTTGTCACAGCCTGGAGCCTGCTTCAGATTCTCTGTCTCCCCCTTTCTCTCTGGTCCTTTCCCCTTGCACTGTCTTTCCCTCTGTCTCAAAAATAAATAAATATTAAAAATTTAAAAAAAAATCACAACCAAAAGTTCCACAAGATTTTACTTTTGCTTTCTTTCTTAGGTAAACCAATTTTACCATGTTTTATATGTCATTCTATATACTCACATACACTTAAAAGCACACATACACAGACATACACACACACATATTTATAGGCACAAGGGAGGCTTGGGGGTTACTAGTTTTGTTTTTACAAACTGAGGTTATGCTGTTTCAGCAATGCAACTTGTGTTCTTCCTGAAAACATATGCTGTGCATTCCTCCATGTTCATATGTATAGATCTAACTCTAATTTTAATAGAAACATGGTGAACACATCACAGTATACTCAACATTCCTCTTTCCATGAATAATCAAGTTGATTTCAGCATTTTGATGCTCCCTACCCAAAATGCTGCCATAAAAATCTCTTCCAGATACACTTAATGTGGACTTTTTATATCTCTGGAATTTATATTTAAATGAGGAAGTGCTCACTCAAGGGTATATTTATAATTTTTGTCTCATTTTGTTAGTGAATTCCTCAGAAAGCAATAATAATTTGTACTTCAAACAATGCACGAGAGTTGCCTTTCTTCACATTCATGGCAGCATCAGATAGTATACTTTTTAACTTTGTCAACTTTTTAACTTTTACATTATCAATTAATAATAATATCCCATTGTTGCTTAAATTTGTACATTCTTAATCACTGGAAAGGATGAGCATCTTCTCATATTTATGCATCATTTAGATTTATTAATCTATTATTTCTTTAATGTTAACTCTTTTTTTTAATGCGTTGTCTTTTCTTATCAATTTTAATACCTATAGGAATATTACTGATATTCAATTTTTTTGTATTGTCCTTCAATTTTCCACATATGAGGCAATTTTTTTCCTTCCTTCTCTCATTTGTTCTTTGAATACTAAAACTTTAAATATCAGGGGACACAAAGACTGACACAATTCAGGCTATTATGGTGGAAAATATTCCTACCTTTCTGAGTGTACTTCATTTACACCTTGTAGGTAGTTCATTTAGTCCAGGATATGCAGTCAACTCCATTTATACTCTATGAGGGAAAAAGGAGGTTTAGGAGAGAAAATAGACAAAGTGGGTAAAACAACTCACAAAGAATACCCTAGACTACTAATTTATATTTCCATATTTTTGTTGATTTATACATATATTAAAGCGTATAAATCTTAAATGTACAGTTTGATAAACTTTTACAAATAAAACATGCCTGTGTAACTGCCACTAAGTTTCAAATGTAGAACATTATCACATCCCAGGAGCCTCCCTCATGCCTCCTCTCAATCACTACCCTGCCAAAATAAAGTACTCTTCTGATTTCTCTAAATATAGATTAGTTTTGGCCTGTTTTGAATTTTATTCAAATGGAACCATTCAGTATGTACTCTCTTCAGTCTTGCTACTCTCATTTAACATCATATTGGTGAGATTTACCAATGTATTGACAGAATTTCATTAGATTAGAAATCCATGTGTGAATAAACCACAACTTAACTAGAATTCTTCCGATGACTGCAATTTGGGTTGTTTCTCACAATCTTTGCTTAATTAAAGTATTATGTCATTTACACTGAATGAAATTTCTTATCTTTTTATTTAAATCTCCCAAATTACTATTTGTTTTATGGTTTTCCTCATCTCTTTGTTGTCCCTTTTTTCCCTCCTTTTCTTTCTTTTGGAATAATGAAGTTATTTTTCAATATGACATCTCCTTTGTTTATAGTTATATATTCTTTTACTATTACTTTATAGGTTATCCTAGAGATAAAACGTTCTCTTTTCTTTTTTTTTTCTTTCCCTCCCTTCCTTCCTTGCTTCCTGTCTCTCTCTCTCTCTCTCTCTCTCTCTCTCTCTCTCTCTCTCTCTTTTTCGGACAAAGAATACATTGTTATTTTTTAATGTGGCTTAAATACAGATTTTCCTCTCTCCTGGGTAAAAGATTAGCTGTGTGTTAAAATAACAGAACTACCACATATGTGACTATTACAAATAAAACCAGCTACAAAAATTAGAAATGAAAGACAGACGTCTGCTTTCCTTAAAATGTCTAAAATGATAAAAGATAGTCTAAATAACAAACAACTTTGAAAAAGATAAAATGTTTTCAAGTCCACTGATACAGATGAAATACACTTTACTTGGAATCCACCATTTTCAATGATGACAGAATAGGACATTATTTGTTCCATTCTATTATTACAATAGGGCATCTTTTTAAATAATAGCTTATATTTATAACTTATCAGCAATAATACAGTCAATATTTTTGGCTATATGCCAATGGAAGGAAGAAGTAAAAAAAAAATCCTCTAAGACATAACTCCTCTGGAATGCACTGTATTATTCTGACTTTTTAATTTAGCAGAAAATGTACCTACCTAAAAAAAAAAAAATCTGCAACTGATGAAATCATAGAAATATGTGTCTTCTAATACAACATGGCAGAAAGCTCCCTAACTTTATATGGGATGTACTATCCTTTAATCAGAACTGGAAAAGTTAAGTGTCCTTTACCTGGTCAACTTAAAGGAGAGGGTTCCTCACTTTAACCTATGCTGACACAATGCTCTCCCCAGCAGCCATGTCTACTCTGTTCAAAAATATTATCAAGTGTGTGATTTCTGGTCTCCAGGAAACACAAGGGTGATTGTGAAAATCAATTACCATTATAGGAGACGCCTGACATAGCAATAAAAACCAGGTCACAAACTGTTTCTGCCAAAAACCACTTGCAGAAACCTGGTTAAAATCACTAAGCGGATAACCTTTATTCAAAAGCAAAACTATTATACCTTTAAAAAACATACAGTTGGATTAAACCTGAACTTCCAGCCTGTGAAAAGAGGCTATCAAGCTAGTGTGAAATGCAGAGAATGCCACTGACCTCAACAGAGGACCCTGAGGAAAAGAAACATTGTTAAACAAGTGGGAAGCCTCTCAGGCTAAGGCTTCTGAAGCCCAGCACAAGAGAGGTACACGTGAAATTCTAATACAACAATGGTGCTGGTGGACATGGGGTTCTCTTAAAGAATAATATGAAACTAGATGAAAGTAGATACCAGAATTGCATCTATTCTTATGCTTTCATGTAGCAGATAAGACAAGGAAAAGGTCACAGTCTAAGTGGGGCCTAGTTCTAGCAATTTTAACATGGCGTACAGTATTAACATACCCCTCACACTTACTTTAAAAGAATATCTGCACTGAAATAAGAAAGCAGATGTAAAAGAAGTAACAAAGCACCAGGAATTCTGGTGCTACAGAGAAGAGGATGGGAGAACAGGAAGCTTCATGACTTGAGTAAGGCACAGATGGGTAGCATAAGTTCTGTGACTTCTTGCCCTGGAGTCACAGTTTTGGGTTCTGTTTGGGTCTCAGCTTCCTTATTCATAAGAGAAGGAAGTAAACTGTGTTTCATAGTCTTGTGAGGAGAATTAGGTGAGGTGACTAATGGGATGCACTGAGCCCCATTTCTTACATACGTTAATCACAATAAATAAAGGTATTAATAAATTTTAGATCCAATGAAAATTAGATGTAAGTTAGTGAATACAGAGAAAGTACAGGCCACACTACCTCACTGGGTAAGTATGACTGTGGACATGTATTTTTTTTTTTTACCAGCACTTAAAAGGCAATATTACTTAATTATATAAACCATATTAACTAATATTAATTATATTTGCTATATTAACTACTATTAGTCAACATTGAATGCACATCCAATTAAAATACATTATTATATATTAATTTTGCATTCTGAAGTTATCTTCAAATAAATAAAAGTATAATCCACGATTTGTTTTTTATGCAGCTTTTTGCATAAAGATTTTCTGGAAAGAAACCTTACATTTTTTTTCTATCTTCTTAAAAGGATTCTGTAACACAAGATCTTCTGGAAATGCCCTTGGTGTATTCTATTTTTTCGTTACCAAAACTATTTCCCAAAAGATTTCTTGCTTCTCTCCTGACTCTTAATCAGTGGTGTGGTTAACTTCCTCCCTTGGCCCATTTTTCTTCTCACTTCGCCTGTTTGCCATTCTTTTTTTAAATGTTTATTTATTTTTGAGAGAGAGTGGGGCAGGGGAGGGGCAGAGAGAGAGGGAGAGGATCCCAAGCAGGCTCCACACTGTCGGCATGTTGGTCTCTATCCCATCAACCATGAGATCATGACTTGAGTTAAAATCAAGAGTCGGATGCTCAATCAACTGATCCCCCCAAGGTGCCCTGACTGTTTACTGTTCTTACATGACCCATATACAGTCCTAGCTTATCTACTGTTCTCATCCACTGACTCACAAATGTGTTTCTCTAATCCTGACATTTTGCCTGAGCTTCAGATTGATATAATCGATATCTCCTCCCAAAATGACCAAGACAAAACTCAGCTATAACACACATTTCTCAGCATCCATCACTCACACTTCCTGCTTCACACACATTATGAAAACTGATCTCTGCTCTTGTCACAAGCACATTTGCTTTTGTCTCATGGAGTTGAAATTTTCTCTCTCGAGATTTATCTTACACACTAGGCTACAAGCTCCTGGTGATCAGAGCCTTTTTTAATTAATCTTTGAAAGTCCAGTACCTAACTCAGTATTTAATATCAATAACAGAATCATTGTTGACCTGAATTACAATATCCTGGTAAAAACTGTAATTCTTTATTCTTATCAATCTAAGGAAGCAAGCTGCTAAAATGAGGGAGGAATGGTTTAAATGTGCCTTAGATATAACTTACCACACAGGTTAAAATAATTTTTTATATAAAACTTAGTCTTTATGTGAACAGAAGCTGAATAAGCTTTTATTTACCACAAGTATTAAGCAAAAAGAAGAGCTCAAACTCGGAGCTCTCTAAAGTGTGTTTCTCTTATTACTCAGGATCCCAAAATCACCTACAAAACCTCATTATCTCGCTCTTTCCAAGGCTGCCTTTTAGTATAAACTCAGAGCCAGTATCAGTGCCCATACGTGATCAGAAGAGGTTTCCCAAACTTTTAATTCATTGGAGAGTTAAAGTCCCTGCTTTTACCACACTATCTAGATAATCTATAATAAGAATACACAGCATTTGGATAGGTAAAAAGCTGACTTTTTTCCCTGACGTTGAGCAAATATAATTAATATAACTATTAATTATATTTATAATTATATTATATTTAATATAAATATTAATTATAATTCTACTATAATTAAATATAAATATAATATAAATATATAATCAAATATACTCATTATATTTAATATAAATACTGCATTTACATTAAATTTATTTGAATATTTTATTATTAATAAATAGTTACTTAATTTAATAATTTATATTAAATATAATTAATATAAATGTAATATTTTTGGCCTAAGAATCCATTTTAACACAATGAATCAGTGTCTACATAGATATGATCATAAAGTAGTAAAGTGATTCACGAAATGAAATATCATATCACCAACTTCTTAAAGACCACAGTTGTTCTTCACTAAAGTTATCAAAGACAATATTGCATCCACATTACATCTGGGTTTCCTAACTTACCGACTTCCTGAAAACACCATTTGTTTTGTGAAACAAAACAAAACCAATTCTTACATCATCTAAAATGATCTGGTCTTTAAAATGATTGCTTACCAAATAAGAAATTTCTGTTACCCTGCAAACAGTTAAGCTCGGGGGATTAGTGTGTCATGGGCAGTGGATATTTCCTTATAAAAAAAAAAATCTATGTGTAGGCTTTCTTCTTTGATGGTACCTGAGCAAAATTGTGAATCTGGTTAAATTTATTTTGGTAACTGATCTCTATCCCCTGACAGACAAAACAAAATGGAAAACCTTCTCTTTGGCCAGCCCTGAAGGCTTTATCTTCATTGCAAATAGCTTTTTCTTGAGTATTCATCAATTAATTTCTAACAAAATATACAAATACAGATTATGTACTCTGAAATATTTGTATCATGTCTCTATAAAAACAAAAATACCACAAGATTTTATCTTTCTTTTATTTCTTAGTAATCCATTAGTACCATGTCTTCTACATATTCATACACTCTCATAGAAACCACACACACACACACACACACAGGCACATGAGAAAAACTTTTGGGAATTTCTATTTTTGTTTCTACAAAATTGACATCACACTATAGTTATCTATGCAAACTGTTTTCTCCACTAAAACATATAATATCCATTCCTCCATGTGCTTACACAATATTCCACATTGTGGACCTATCACAGCCTATTCAATATTCCTTTCTCAATGGATAATGAAATTGATTTCAGTTTTTAGATGCTCCCTCATGCAAAATGCTGCCATATAGATCTCTTACAAATACCATTTTATGGGCATTTTAGTCTGTGCTACTATATATATACACACACATGCAGAAAGATTAGAAAGAGATTCATACAAAGGATTGGCTCACTCAATTATGAGTCTGGGAAGTTGCACAATCTGTAGGCTACAAGATGAAGGCCTAGAAAAGCTGGTGGTATAGTTTCAGTCCATAGTCAAGGGTGGGAGAACCAGGAGGACCCGTGTCCCAGGGCAGAAGATACAGTGGTATCATTAGGTATATATTACTCATTTTACAGATGCAGATACTGAAACTCTGGGAGGGTATGACATACCCAAGGAATAACATTTTGTAAGTGCCAGACCTAACAACAGAACACAGAACTTCTGGCTCCTAACTCAGCACTTTCCACAATACCACATTGTGCTACCATTTAAAATAAAACCAAACCAACTTTCTTGTTGGCCTACACTAATAATTTATATTTTTATAAACATTTCTATTAAGTATACATAAAGAATATACATTTTAAATGTACAGCTGGATGATTTTTTTTCAAGGTAAACATACCTGTATTACCACCACCTGGTTCAAATTTATAACATGATCACCTCCCAGAAGCCTCCCTTATGATCCTGCCAAAGCTAAATCACTCTTCTGATTTCTTTCCCTGTTTGTTATTTATTTTGTGATTTTGAACACTATACACATGAAATAGTTCATTATGTACGTACTTCTGCATTGTTTCTCTCAACATTATATTGGTAAACTTTATCCATTATAATGCATTACAGCATAGAATTTCATCATGTGAACTGACCATAATTTAAGTGTCTATTATTTTATTGACGGGTAAGTAGGCTGCTGTCTGACAATCTTTTCCTCATGATTGGAATATTTATACCACTTACATATAATGAAACTACTGACACTTTTTTATTTAAATCTATCAAATTGGTATTTGTTTGCTAATTTTTCATCTTGTATTTTTTCCTAATTTTTCTTTCCACCATCAGAACCAGGAAGCTATCCTTCAAGACACTTTCCCCTGAGTTACTATTCTAAAGTAAGTTCTCACTTCTCATTGATTAACACCTCAGTTATATGTAATATGAGCATAATTGTTATTGTCAAATCTACTTTATATTCAAAGTAATGTATGGAAGTAGATTCTTGTATTAACCAAGTCACAAATAACCATATTCTTACTTTTGATTTATTTTCATTACAATTGTAGTCCATAAAGAATCTTGATGCTTATTCTTTTCGTTAAGCCCACAAACCAACAATGTTTAAAGAAATCTCACTATAAGAAATCCACACAACCTAGAGAGTAAGGCAGCTAAGTAGAAAAACAACACTTACTAAAGGTGAAGATCAAGGATAATGGTGGAGTTTTAGAATAACAGTAATAAGATGGTGATAAGCATTCTTTTTGTCTAAAGGTAGACTGGCTAACCTAACTTAGCCTGCAAAAAATCCATATATATCATTTGTTTTGCTCAAATTGGATTGGGCACATGCTGGATAGTTACAAGATTTGGTAAATTAACCATTTTAATCATTTAATCAGTCAACAACCATTTACTGAAACTACTGGGTTTCTATGATTCTAGCCGCTCCCCATCATCAACACACTATATGAATTTGAGATGTTTCTTATATCTAAAATTGTCCCAGTTTCTTTCCAGTTCCTATTCCATTTAAATCTGTAAATAGGCTCTATCATGATATAATGCTAACAGCAGCAACAACAGCAACACAAATTAAAACTCCGAAACCATCAATATCAAAATTTTCAACAGTCACATGTATCATTTTGCTTTCTTCACTTAGATATACACTGGCATGAAAACAGAGTACTTGGAGAATTTCCATTGCTTTGCTTTTTCCCAATTCATGTATAATTTCCTCCGGAACTAACATACAACAGGTGCTTATACACAAGTTGAATTAATAAATGCATTTTGTTGATTTAGTTATTCATGAAGACATGAATGCAAACTCTGAATGTACAAAACAGAATACCATGAAGAATCATAAAGAAAAAAGTGTATCAAACATACTGCTACCTACAAAAACAAGTAAGTTCAAAACCAAAACCACTGTCACTTTGTTGTGATAAGACCAGTGAAGATTCTTCAGGTAAGTTTGAGAAAAACTTACATATCAAAAACTTCATGAGATATAATGTAAATTTAAAAAGTTCAAAGTCTGCTTTAAGTTTTAGGAAACTCTATTTAAAATGATATAAATAAATGAATGCCAAAGTAAAATTCCTTTGCAGCATTAAATATACTCCACTTTTCATCATATAATACAGTACAAAGTACAACTCTTTTTGATAACTGTAGTTATCAAAAAAAAATCCCAATATGGAATACAACAAAAATAGCTCTTTAAATGTATATTCTATTACCCATGGCACCCAAGTGTAAACATAAGAGATTGGAAATGAAAGAAAACACTTTTGTTGTTGATAGTACAAAATCATCTAGAATATTTTTTTTTAAGATGAACAGAAAGACTCATTTGCCACATAATATTTTGTGCTAATTCCACTCATTTTCTGATGTAAAGCATCAGATCTTGGATATTTTCACTTCACCTTTGCTGTGGTGGGTGTGTACAAGAGAGGAGAAAAACAGATGAAGATTACTTTCAAATCTCTGTTAGTTCTGCCTATGTTTGAATGAATTCCAAAGTAGTATTGGTTCGTAAACTAAGAGACTGTGATGATTGCAAATACTTAATAATGTCATATATTCTTGTTGGGCTATCTGCTCAAAAAACCCATGAGAAACACACAATAAGGAAAGGACACTATTACCCCCTTACATGTGGATAAACAAAATCTTAAGTGAACATACATAAAAGAATGTTCCCCAGTGCTTCCTGTATGTCTACAGAATATGTCTCAAAATTAGAAATATGTTAACTATTTTAACGAAATCCTCATCTTTTGACTTATAGTTAATTCCTCTCTACAGCTTCTCCTGCATAACAGATGTAACATAGCTTAGTCCCCATACAAATGTTTCCGTATGGCCGGAGTTTGGATTTCAATGAAAACTGACTCTATTTTCTTATTTTATTTTGATATTAAAATGCAATATCAGTTGTAATTATATGATAATATTCTAGTAAAGAAACTATGACAATATGAAAAGGCATTGGCTCCATTATTGCTTGCATATACCATGCAACTAAGTAAGGTGTTCTCTAATGTCATGTCTCAAAGATAAATCTATATTTCTGATGCTAGTGACTTGGGTTTTTTTAAGTTTATTTATTTACTTTTGAAAGAGAGAGAGAGCGCTCTCATGTATGTCGGGGAGGGCAGAGACAGAGGGCGAGAGAGAGGATCCCAAGCAGGCTTCACATTATCAGTGTGCAGCCCAACGCAGAGTTTGAACTCACGATCTGTGAGATCATGACTTGAGCTGAAATCAAGAAATGGAAACTTAATTGACTGAACCACCCAGGCGCCCCTGGTGCTAGCGACTTGTAAATGACTCAACCATGCTTCAACTGAAACTATATTCCAGTTTAATAAAGATTAATTATTTTAATGCCCTTATAGTGCTTACTAAATAGGAAAGATATTCCATAAGCATTCTTTTCCTCTCAGTTCCCCTTATGTCTCTACTCGATTAAACAAAAGGGTATTATCCACTTCACTTTTATAGGAGCTTAGAACCTGGTAAGTGATAACATTTGTCCTAGAGAGATGTCGTTACTATTTATGTGAAGGCTGAAAACGAGATGTAGTTAGAGTAAAAATCGAAATACTTTCCTTATTAAATTTCGGTCAAGTTTTTAAAAAAATATTTCATCTAAACAAAATTAATGCACAATTTACTTTATTATATGCGTGTATTTTTAAAAGATGTGCATGAAGACATGGTAAATCCCTGGTACGTTTGCAAAAAGGAGGCGCCAACCAATGATACCTGGAACATTGAACCCTGTGACAATGCTTGCCTGAAGTAGAGAGACGACAAGGCTACTGAAGGCTCAAAAAAGGATATGTGGTCTACAGTAAAAATATTATAAATTTTGAAGTCTCTTGCCTTTTTAAAGGTTGGTCAAGCATTTTCTTACAAAATATTTTGTGTATTTACAGTAAATACATATTTTACGTATTACATAAATCCACTTGTAAACATTCTTTTTGAAGACATGGTATTTCTGCTGGAGAAAAATGGAAAGCACTTACACTCAGGTGTGTTATTTTTGGACATACCTAATAAATTGAGTCTAATGCTCATTTTTAAATCGTGTGGTGGTGACATAATAGCTCCCTATTTTTACAAATCGAACCAGCCAAAATAAAACGGACGAGATTCAGTACGACATAAAAAGACAAAATCCTAAACGGCTATTAAGTCTTCCACGTGACCTTTTTAAAGTTGTAGAGAGTTATACGTCCCGTATATGACAGATGTAGTTTTTGTGAAATATAAGGGTATTTGGAAGATAAGAAAAAAAGTACGTTTCCTTTAATATTCCTGTCTGTATAAGTATTGAATAGTACCCGGGATGGCTAATGAATACTGTTGCTGTTTTAACAGCACTGTGTATTAAGCTACGCTTTCTTTGCCTAAATTAAAGCAGTTGGGGACCTAGACTCTTCCCTCAATGGAGATCTAATTTACAGCAGTAGCAAAAGGGATCCTAACAGACTCAGCGCCTGATTCTCCTGTTTGCTAAGCACAATTTCCTGCCGCTAGGATGCCTTCAGAACCGAGTTGAAGTTTCTCAAAGATGCTTAAAGAGATTTTAAGGAGCGAGGATATCAGCGGGTAGAATGCAGGCCCGCGAGCAGGACACAACTGCGGCCAGTACGCACAGGGAAACTAAAACCACCGGAAGCAAAGTGACCACGGCAAAGGCAGGGGAGGGGCCGGGTGACGGCCGGTCACGACCAACCACAACATCCCGCCGTACATTAAGATGCCCCGTGACACTCGTCCTGTCACCTGACAGGCCCCCACGTCCACACCACCCGACGGCGTGCGCCCCACTCAGCCCCCTACCTCTCCGACCTTGCTCGTGACCTGGCCCAGGTTCAGCCACTCGCTGCTGCGGCGGCGGGCGGACTTGCCAGCTGTTCCTGCTACGTTTTGGGTGGGACGCGGGTTCCGGCTCGCGCCTCTGCCACCCCTGGGAGCGGAGAGCTAAGTCCGCCTGCGCGGGGTCCTGCGTGGTTCCTGCCCAGGAGGTCACGCAGGTGGGGGAGCGGCGCAGTCCGCAGCGCGCGCGCCAATCCCTCCTGCTGTTCCCCGCCCTCGCATCCCCCTGGGCGCGCGCAACCGGAGGGAAGGCTCGCCCGTGGGGCTTGGCGCGCGCACCTCGCCAAGCGCAGTTGTTTAAGGAGGACGTAGTAGTTCTAGAAACTGCAGAGAGGAACTTCCAATTGATGTGGCCCCGGATGGTTCCGTTGGAAGGGGCAGTGCCCCTGACTGTCCCAGCAGACAGATCCTCCAATCAATCCTCTGTGCCGGATTGCTTACGAAAACCAAGCTTCTCAGAAGAAGCTTCTGCCACCTTCCTTCTCAGTGAGGCAGTGAAGGCTCAGGTTGCAACAGCAGCATTCCCTCCTTTCCCTGCAGCTTTCACAGGATTAATGAAAGGAACAGCCTAACTCATGCTTCAAACACGCGGCACTAGTAACCACTGTATGACGCTAAGTCCAGAGTTCTTTCAGCATAACTTCTCTGCTGGCTCCGTACCAGGAAAACCAAATGCCGATTGAACAGCTGCCCCATGGTCCCCAGATCCAGTAGGCCCATCCCTCCCTTGATTCACAGACCTGCTTCAAAATTCTCTTTTCCGGGGCGCCTGGGTGGCGCAGTCGGTTAAGCGTCCGACTTCAGCCAGGTCACGATCTCACGGTCCGTGAGTTCGAGCCCCGCGTCAGGCTCCGGGCTGATGGCTCAGAACCTGGAGCCTGTTTCCGATTCTGTGTCTCCCTCTCTCTCTGCCCCTCCCCCGTTCATGCTCTGTCTCTCTCTCTCCCAAAAAAATAAATAAACGTTGGAAAAAAAATTAAAAAAAAAATTCTCTTTTCCATGATTTCCTGTCTTAGGAATGATTCCCTAGCTTCCTCTCAACTGGAAGCCTGGTCCTATTCATTATGTTCTATAGCCACCAATCCCCGAAACCTATCTATCTGCTCCTTTAACAAAACTCAGTTCCATCCATCTTCTTCCTTTATTCCTGACACTTCTTGTGCAGACAGCCATCACCTCTCTTCTGTGTTATCGACAATATGTCTTCTTGCTTTCTTGTTTGCCTGTATTTCTACTTAAATCTGTCAATTAACCCAATGTCCTTTGCATAAGTTCCCGTTCAAAAGATAAGCTGCAAGAGTCTTCACCATGGACTCCCCTCCATCCTTATTTGTTCTTTTTCTCTTATCAGCATGTACCCACCCCCGACACACACACCTCATTCAACAGCTTACAATTTCCTGATATGACCAGCCTCATTTCTTTCATATAATAGGTCCCTGACCTGAAGGTTTTTCTGTTTCTTCTCCTTCTTCTTCTTCCTCTTCTTCTTCTTCTTCTTCTTCTTCTTCTTCTTCTTCTTCTTCTTCTTCTTCTTCT
>NW_024423216.1:0-15944 GCF_014898765.1 Herpailurus yagouaroundi
TTTTCTTTTCTTTTCTTTTCTTTTCTTTTCTTTCTTTTTCTTTTCTTTTCTTTCCTTTTCTTTTCTTTCCTTTTTCTTTTCTTTCTTTTTTTTTTTTTTTTTTTTTTTTTATTTTTTTTTTTTAGAATTGAGGTTAAAGAGCACTGTCTGGCATGCAAATTGTTCCCCTGGAAGGAAATCAACTTCCTAGAGCCAGAAAAACTCTTCACCTAAGTTGGGAGTGTGTCCCCCTTGCCTACCCTCTAGGAAGGGGACACAGTTATCCTCCCTGTTCCTTTACATTGGTTCCTGACTTCCAGCAATGACCTGCTAGACTCTTGTAATCTTTTCAAGCTATTGAATGCAGTGTGGCAGGAAGTGTAGGTAAAACATAAGAGGCTTTTTCCTAGGGTTTCCTCTTCGCATAAGGTTTTAGCAGGACCAAAAGGCTGGCTAGGAGCCCTAGTGAACGCTGCTAGCTGGCTTGGTCTTCTCAGAATCCCTGCCCCACAACCTCCCTCAGGCAACATTCATCCTCAAACTGCAGACCTTGAGGGAAGCTTCTTAACGACAGAATCTGGATTTAGATTTAATTATCCAGGGAGATATTCTGGACACTGCAGCATTTGTAAGGGATGAGAAATGACAGACCCTGAATTAGTTTCCTTAATTGTAAGGCCACATGGAAATAGCTCCAAGAAGGGGAGGACAGAATACATGCTATCTTTCAGAGATGAGATTCAGAGAAACTAAATGATTACTCTGGAAACTAGCGCCAGAGAAGGCCTTTCTCTTCAGAATCCTAATTATGTCTCCTTGCAACAGTTGTTTCATTGCAAAGAGGTAGTAAATAGTGAGACAATGTTCTGCCACCCTTTCTTAGGTATAATGAGATATAGCCAAGGGAGAAGGGGTTATAAATTCTATGGCCTTTGCAACAAGGCAAGATTTTGAGATGCTCACTAGTAGTCCATAACTGAATTGCAATTGCTGTGTGCCACTACATTTTCACTTCAAATAATGACCAGCACAGGGCTGTTATGAATTCCTTCTCAATTCCTACCCCTTGGATAGGACCGAATGGAGTAGAGCAGTTTCCACAGTTACTAAAAAATAAAGATTCCTTGAACAATTTATATGTTCTTACTCCTGATAATTCCTGGGCATCTGTGAGGACCCTGTGAGTAGCTGAAAAAGAGCGGTACCATAGAGGAAAATGGAAGATTTTTTTTTTTTTTTTTTTTTTTTTATTCATTCAGTCCGTTACTTCTGGTTGCTAGTAACAGGTGCCCTAAACAGAATTCAACCGAGTAACATGAGGAGGCGAGTCCTGTAGAGCTACACTGCCACCTGGTGGAGAGATGAAAACACAAACAAAAATAGTTTTTAGGGAAGCTTGCCTAATAAAACTTTAGTTGATTTGATGTTACTTTATGCTTTGAAACAACACACAGTTTTGTCTCAGTAAAAAGTAGACCAGATAAACACAAACTTGCAAGTACACAGTAAGCTCACTTTCTTACAATTATTTGCTGCCTCTACCTTTTAGTTTTCAATTGTAGGCTAAATCTTGGTCTTCTGATCATAAAATGAATGTCTCAAACTATGTACGGTTATGTGAATTTTAGCGACAGTGTCTGTCATATGTAAAGTTTCAGCCAAAAACCACCTCCGCTGTCCGCCTACCAACTTGAAACGTCCTTGATTCTTTCTCTGTTCCTGTCATTCACACTGGGGACCCATCAAAGGATAATTCCTGCTCTTGGCTTCGTCCTTGGTCCAATTCTCCTCCTCTCTCTCATGAATCATGTCCTTCTTCTGCTTTCTGGCTTCTCCCTTTCAGAATTTAACCATGCCCAACTCTGCTTCTCTGAAAACATTTTAAGAAATAAAATAAGTAACCACTATCAAAGCAACAAAAGCAGCAAAGAAACCGCTTTCTTTTATTTTTTATTTTCTTTTATTTCTTTATTTCTTTTATTTTTTATTTTTTTTTTAAATTTTTTTTTCAACGTTTATTTTTGGGACAGAGAGAGACAGAGCATGAACGGGGGAGGGGCAGAGAGAGAGGGAGACACAGAATCGGAAACAGGCTCCAGGCTCCGAGCCATCAGCCCAGAGCCCGACGTGGGGCTGGAACTCACGGACTGCGAGATCGTGACCTGGCTGAAGTCGGATGCTTAACCGACTGCGCCACCCAGGCGCCCCAAAACCGCTTTCTTTAACTGCCAGTTGGTACTGCTTCACTTCTCCCTTCCCATTACTTTTTTCTCTGTAACTAAGCTTTTTAAAAGGAAGACCAAAACTTACATTCTCCAGTTTCCCTATTCACAGGGACTTACCCACTTCAGTCTACATTTCTAACACAGCCTGCATGGAAACTGCTTTTTACTCCCGAAGGTCACCATTGGCTTCCTCATCATATGATGATTGAACACATTTTAGTACTGATCCAGCTTAATCACTGGAGATTATTTGAAATTCTTAGTCATTCTCTAGTTATCCAGACACACTCTCTTAGGATTCCTAGAAGCCACACTTTCTGATTTTACTCCTGCTTCCCTTCATACTCTGTCTTCCTGTCTTGTATTCCTTAGCCCAACTCTTGGGTGTTTTTCCCCACTCTGTGTTGGCATTCTGTCTATATTCCCTTGCTGAGCTCATCACATCTGATGACTCCCAACTAGTATCAGTGTGTGCTCATGACATTAATTTTTCATTTTCTGTCTAGGTTTCTATTTTTATACCTTGAGATTCGTTCTTACGTTAATTCACTTCCTCAATGACAATATCACTCGTTTTATAGATAGCTTTTCTCTAGACTTGAGTTTCTCTCTTTCTTCACCTCTAAAAGCTAGATTAATGTATCTCTTGTTTGGTCTCCACTAGCACCATTTTAAATCCATTGTCATAGAGACATCTGAAGCCATATTTTTCTCTCTTTGATATATATTTTTTTCCTTTTAAAAATTACCTATTGTATATTATTATAATATCTTGTATAGGATTCAAAAATTACAGAGGAATGTGAAATTCCTTCTTCTGTCTCCTAATTACACACACACACACACACACACACACACACACACACCAGGTCTTTCTCAGACCTAAAGAGTGTGCAGTACACTTTGTTTACTTATGTTCATTTTCTGTGCATTTCTGTCATACATATTGTTATATTTTAACATAGTTTGTTTCCACTATGAGCATTTGTAACTTCCTGTATATTTTTTAAAAAATGATAGATGACTTTCCAAACAGAAGGAGAGGGGAACATGGGGAAGAAAACAGTACTTACTGCTATTGATTGCTAACTTAGATTCCAGCCTTATTTTTCTCGGCAGTTAGCATCCTTATACGAAAGTCGTTGTGCATATGTTGGAATCCTCATGAGTACTTTCCTAGAGTTCACCAAGGGTACACGATTTTATGTTTATTTATTTATTTATTTATTTTGTTTGTTTGAGAGAGGGAGAGAGAGAGAAAGCCGGTGGGGGGGGGGGGTGTAGAGAGAGAGGGAGAGTGAAAATCCAAGCAGGCTCCTCGCTTTCAGCCCAGAGCTGAATGCGGGGCTTGAACTCGCAAACTGTGATATCATGACCTGAGCCAAAACCTGAGCCAAGAGTTGGACACTTAAACAACTGAGCCACCCAGGCAGCCCACAATTTTTTTTAAGTGAACCCTAGGCCCAACATGGACCTTGAACTCACAACCTCCAGTTTAAGAGTCACACGTTGTATGGACTGGGCTACCCAGAGGCCCC
This sequence comes from Herpailurus yagouaroundi, assembly GCF_014898765.1. Taxonomy (NCBI): domain Eukaryota; kingdom Metazoa; phylum Chordata; class Mammalia; order Carnivora; family Felidae; genus Herpailurus; species Herpailurus yagouaroundi. The sequence continues at coordinate 3,743 of NW_024423216.1, forward strand.
AAGAGTATATGAATTTTGAATGTTGATTGATACTGCCAAAGTACTTCCCCAAAGCCTGTATTAGCTAATATTATTATCACCAATATTATTAATATTTTATAATATTCTAAGTATTACATTAAATATTATAAACCTAATTTGTATTTTCTTATTTCTTATGAAGCTGAGAATATTTTTATATGCTTAAACATTATTTATATTTAAAAATGTGATTGCTTTCATTTTCATCACTAAGATATTTCTCCTTTCTCTTTTTTACAAAAATTATAGGTGATCTTTATGTATTATTTCTTACTTATTAATTTAGTCACTAATTTCCTAATTGTAAACTTACTACTGACCAGAAACCATATAGTTACTTGAGAGTTGGTAGTAAACAGTATAAATGAGCCTTTTCTTTTATTCATGATTACCAAGATTACATTCTGAAGAGAAAAGGAAGAATAATTTCACATAAGTTTGATAGTGATAACTGAAATAAGAAAATCAAAATAATACAGTTTGAGAGATATTGGGCAGTTAGGGAAGGACTTCATGAAGGAGTGACATTTTAGTTGGGGATTAAATTATAAGAAGTCAACAGCCAGGTGAAATCTGAGAAAAAAAGCTTTCCAGGAGAGGGAACAATATAGAGAGGAAAAAAAAAAAGAGGTTAAAACTAAGCTCTGGATATTAAAACATTTAGAAGTGGATCACAAGAAGAAGCCCAGAGAAGAGATAAGACATAATCAGGATATTTAATAAAAACCAGTAAAGTGTCACAGAAGTCAGGGTGAGGAGAAAAGAAATTTTAGTTCTTTTGAGAACTGAAAAAAAAAAAAAATTCTATAGTGGACTGGAATAGAGGCTTCCTAGAAAGGGGAGGCAGAAAGAATGCGAAGGGAGAAAAGGACTCAGTGAGTACAGAAAACAGATACTATAGCGGGAATCAAGAGCTAAGGCAGTAGTTACAGAGTATTGGGAGACATTAGAACATGGTCAAGTGGAACGATCCAGAAGTCAGTCAAAAATTAACATTGCAGAAGAGATAAGGAATAATGGCAGAATTAATTATTGAGATAACAAGAGGAATAGAGATATGAGGCATAAGGGAAGTTCAGCCTTGGAAATAGTGGAAATATTGTATTTAAGAGAAAAGATGGTAGATTGAGGGTCAGAAAATAAGAATATTCATTCCACTGCTTCTCCTTTCTCAAATCCATGAAGCAAGCCACCAGAATTGAGGGTGAGAAGGTGGGGTGAATAGGGGGATGGGTACAAAGTTTGAGATGAAAAGAAGTGTGAAGCTGTCATTTTGTGAGGAGAGAAATAGAAAACACCAGAAAAACACTCTGGGCAGTGTGTGGGAACCATTTAAGAGTTACCATTATTATCAGATGCCCTTTTCTCCTTCACATTTAAATTTCAATTTGATTGAGTACAGAATTAAGTCAAAATATCTCATACATCTTTAAATACAGTTTCTCCATTTTCTAGGTTTCTCTAGTGAGAAATTTGGTGTAAATCCAATTTTTATTCTTCTGTAAGTAACTTTTCTGTCACCATGTCACTCCTCCACAGCTTTTAACGTTTTCTCAATGCTTCACAGTGATGTCTAGCTATGGATTTATGGCTAAAATTCATCTTGTTAGGCATTCAGTATGATTAAAGACATATATCTGTCTTCACTTTAGGAAACTGTTTTTTCAAGATTTCTAACTTTCTCCTTTCTTTGCTCCTTTACAGCCCTTGACTAGATGGATATTAGAAACTGAGTCTATCCTCCAAGTGCCCTAATGCATTTCTAGCATTTTCCTCTTTTTCATAGAGTTTTGGGAGAATTCCTTGACTCAAGCTTTCATACCAATACTGAATTTACCTTAATTACATTTTTTTTAAGCCACTTGAAGTAGTCACCATCCATCACCATACAGTGGTATTACAGTATTTGTGACTATATTTCCTATATTCCCTGTACAATCTTGTCTCTCTTTCAAAAATAAACATTAAAAAAAAAGTCATAATAGCTTTGAATCTATCTGGTTAATTTCTGTAAAGACTGTGCCCCTTTTTGCTATTATGCCTGAGTTAGACAAAGCAATACTGTAATAATATATTAGCTATTGTCATTAATATATTAATAGAAATCATCAAAATGTTATCACTATCAGTAATATAAATCTTAAGTTTTTATTTATTTATTTTTTATTTGCTTTTTAATGTTTGTTTATTTTTGAGAGACAGAGCACAAGTGGGGGAGGGCCAGACAGAGAAGGAGGCACAGAATCCGAAACAGGCTCCAGGTTCTGAGCTATCAGCACAGGGCCTGACACGGGGCTAGAAAACTAAAGAACAATGAGATCATGACCAGAGCTGAAGTTGGATGCTTAACTGACTGAGCCACCCAAGCACCCCAAATCTTAAGGTTTTAAAAGTGTTTGCAGAATTTAACTGCATTCAGATATCCTAATAAGTTTATGACAGTTGTAGTCACTTTGTCTAGTTATGTTTTTATGGTAATTGTAATCATCACAATAAATCCTATTATATATAATTAGTATCTATTATGTTACTATTATCAATGTAAGATTCTACTTGGCACAGCCTTTGCGATGTTGTTTTTCATCTCTTGGTTACTTGATATAGAATTATATATTCCTTGGAAAGAGCCCGCCCTGGATAAATCTAGGCATTTGCCGGTCCTGTCTTTGAACAATGGCACCATTGAACTATTTGATTTGCCTCCATTATGCCACTGCCTGAGGTACATTTCAATTAGCTAAGATTGTCACCAAATTTTGCCCTATTCAGATTTTTATGGGGAAAATCCTTTTATATAGTAAATGTAGCTTGGCCATATGTAGGTACTACAGTGGTTTTCCAGGACAGTGAGTTTCCCCCAAATTGTGGACATTGGTGGAATTATATTGCCCTTTATTTAAAATGAATCTAGGATGGCTTGCAATATATAAATGTGTAAATAGTACATAAGTTATAAATAGTTGAAGAAAGAACAAAAACCAGAACTATACATTCTGGGACATAAAACAGAACCAGGAATTAGGATAATACAAAAAGTGCTCTTTTAGTATCATACTTACTAGAAGTGGGCCATAGATTTGGCAAAACAGCAAATATTTCAAAGAGTAAAGACATCCCATTCCCTCATGCAATTTAAAGTTTCCATAAATATATAATCAACCAAAATAATTCACAACAATCACAGACAGAGTCTAAATACCAAAATGTAACATGTCTCAGAAGAGTCAGAAGTTAGAAGGAAACTTATTCTCCCCTTTTCTTGGTGTTGATGAATCATGTATATAGTCTTGATAGCCTCATCCGAAAGTCTCTTCAAAATGCTCCCTGGTGATATCTGGGGATTCTCAAGTTGCGCTTCAGTATTTCCATAATTTTTTTGACTGTTGGCTCGTTGTCTTTGAAAGGTGCCTCTCTAAACTGTCATAACCACTGAGCTCCCAGTGAACTTTCCTTGATGGTTCTGTCTTGTACCCCTAATTTACCACAGGCCCTAGATCTTCGTGAGGCCAAAACTCATTCCAGCGGCTTCTCTAAATGAGTAAATAGCTTAGGCATCCCATCACAAGGAGACCTGAGCCATTTGCCACTCTTCAGAAGATCCCCCTTCTTTAAATGAAAAGAATTTTTACCCCCCAGTGCAAAAGGTGATTTTATTAAAGCATGGGGACAGGACCGCATGGGCAGGAAGAGCTGCCCAGTTTTGTGAGAGACTGATTGTATATTTGGGAGTTGGGGGAGGTAAATGCAACAGGAAGTTTCCAAAGGATTTTCATAAGTGAAAAGATTTTTATGTTTTCATTAGTAATCAGTGTGCTAATATGTAAATAGCTTTTTAAATATTTCAATAGCTTATAATAATTTAGCTAATAACATCCTAAACAATGATGGCTTGTTATATTTCAAATGTACTTCCAAGGAATCTTTGAGTAAAACTTGAAAAAAAATAATCCTCCGAGCCTAAATTTCTTCCCATTTTCTTGAAAATACATTTATGTTCATGGTAACGAAGAAACAACAGTTAACACCAAACCCCTTCACTCAAACATTCAAAACATAAAGCTTTCCAGGTTGACTGTTGCCTGGCTTTGTTTCATGTAGTAGTCAAGCTGGAAAATGCATTAGGAAATATGTAGACCTTTCTGTCCTTAACAGATATGAAAAGTGAGGCTCAGAGTGGTTAAGTGACTTGCCCAATGTCATACATCTTTTTTTTTAGGTTAATTAGACCCTCAATCTTAACTTTCAGTCAAGAGTTCTTCGCATATTTATCTCTACTTCTTTTATCCATAAATAAATGAAGAAGCCATACTACATATTACTAAAATCTTATCATTCTCTAAAAAGGTTATTCAATGAGAATATTCATTATATATAATTACATATCATGCATAATATTATATTTGTAATTTATTATTATTTATTTATATTCATTCTTGCTTCTGCACTTCTTCCAATGTAATCTTATTCTGGTAATCTATCACTTGAGTAAGAAAACATGAGTACAATATTTCTACTGTGGGAAGAAAAATAATTCAAAGTGAAGAAAAATGCATTGTATTCCTCATATTAGAAAGAATAGTTGTCATTTTGACTGTTTTTTAAAAAGGTGAAATCCAGCCAATTTCTATATTTGCTAGCTATTAGTCACAGATAAAAGAAAGAGAGGAAAATTTTATGACAGTGGAATTCTGTAACTCTGATTTATTTGAGAAATGATTTACATAAACATTCTAGAAAATGTCTTCGTTCTTATTGCAGTCTGGGTGTTGACAGTTCTTTACATGCTTCTTAATTTATCAAATACACTTTCCTTCTCTGTTTTGGCTCCATTTCTCATGTGCAAAGGAAAAAAAAAAACTATGACACATGGGGAGTACACATTCAATCTCTTACTCATAAATAACATTTACTCAGTAAGATCATTTTCGACTTCGAAGTTGAAGCAATTAAAATTAATAAATGCATGCGTAAGTGAATACGTTTAGATTATTTGAATTGCTTGAAAATATATATGTTAGTTGCATGTTTAGGTTTATAAGACATTGCCGTTATGGCTCTACCTTTTTACATTGTCACTAGTGAAACATGATTAATCCAGTCTCTCCACATTCTCTCCAATATTTGTGCTGTCACTCCTTTTTTGGTATTGTAACCATTCTAATAAATGGATATGATATATCATTGTGATTTTAATTTGCCTTTCCCTAATGGCGAATGTTGTTGTATATCTTTCCCTGTGCACTTTTGACACCTTGATATCCTCATCAGTAAAATGTTTGTTCATGTCTTTTGCTCATTTTCTCCTGAGTTGTTTGCTTTTTTTGCTATTGGGTTTTAAGAACTTTCTGTATATTCTAAAGGATAATCCTTTCTCAGATATGTAGTTTGAAACTACTTTCTTTCAATCTGTAAGCTTGTCTTTTCATCCTCTTAACAGTATAAAATACCTCTTTCACAAAACAAAGATCTTTAATTGTGACGAGGTCCAGTTTTTCAGTTTTTTTCTTTTTATAGATTGTGCTTTGAGAATCAAGTCTAAGAACTCTTTATCTAGTCCTAAACCCTAAATATTAACTGTTATGAATTGTTTTCTAAAAGTTTTATATTTTATGTTTTACGTTTAAGTTGGTGATCTTTTTTGAGTCTGTTTTGGTTTAAGTAACACAAGAGGTTTAGGTCAGTGTTGATTTTTTTTTTCCATTGAATGTACAATTGCCCCAATCCCTTTCTCAATAAGATGATCTTTCCTTCAGTGAATTGTTTTTGCAACTTCCTTAAAAATGTGCACAAATATGGTTAGATTATTTGAATTGTGATAAAATGAGAACTACGCTTTTAACCTTTTAAATCAAGTTTCTCATCTGTAACCACTAGATGGCAATATTGGCTTTTTAAACGTGTTAGCAACAGGTCATTAATTTTTTTTTATCTGTTTCATGAAATTTATTTTATACCCACACTCTAATTTATTGTAATTATATGTTAAAGAAAACTTAGAAAAGAGTTCTAAGTATTTATCTAGGAATAAACACAGTATCAGTGTATTTTGGAATGTTAGAAATCCCATCCTGTTTCAGTGGTGAACTTCAAAATGAGATCAAAATGAGACAAATGTTAAATATTCATGTAAGGTACAGAGAGTCCTGATAAGTCAGTTTTCAAAAACTGCATTCTTTTAAATTCACTAGAAAAGAGGGAATAATTTCTTGGATCTTTTTCTAGAATAAACTATAAAGTATTTCTTGCAAATACATATTCACATTTACATATAGTAGTCCTGATTTCCAGAGAATACCCTGTAATTAGAGAAGGGTTTATTGTCTTTGAATGCAAAGAAATGAATGAAAAAGTTTTCTCGAGTAAATAAAGTACAAATAAATCTATCTAAAGCATATGTATTTTGAAATTGCTCTGTTATATGTCTACAATTTTAAAAAATTAAAACATTTTTTAAAATTTAAATCCATGTTAGTTAACATGTAGTGTAATAATGATTTCAGGAATAGAATTTGGTGACTCAAAACTTACATATAACACCTAGTGCTCATTCCAACAAGTGCCCTCGTTTAATTCCCATTGCTCATTGAGCTCACCCCCTCACCCAACACCCCGTCAGCAACCCTCAGTTTTTTCTCTGTATTTATGAGTCTTTTATGGTTTGCCTCACTCTCTGCTTTTATCTTAGTTTTGCTTCCCTTCCCCTATGTTCATCTGTTTGTTTCTTAAATTTTACATATGTGTGAAATCATAGATTATTTGTCTTTCTCTGACTTATTTTGCTTAGCCTAATACACTTTAGTTCCATCCACGTTGTTGCAAATGGCAAGATTTCATTCTTTTGATCGCTGAGTAATATTCCATTGTGTGTGTGTGTGTGTGTGTGTGTGTGTGTGTGTGTACATATATATACATACACACCACATCTTTATCCTTTCATCCATCGATGGACATCTGGGCTCTTTCCATACTTTGGTTATTGTTGATAGTGCTGCTATAAACATTGGGGTGCACGTGCCCTTCAAATCAGCATCTTTGTATCCTTTGGATAAATACCTAGTAGTACAGTTGCTGGGTCATAGGGTAGCTGTATTTTTAATTTTTTGAGGAACCTCCATTCTGTTTTCCAAAGTGGCTGCACCAGTTTGCATTTTCACCAGCAGTGCAAAAGGGTTCCTCTTCTTCTGCATTCTCACCAACATCTGTTGTTGCCTTAATTGTTAATTTTAGCCATTCTGACAGGTGTGAGGTGGTATCTCATTCTGGTTTTGATTTGTATTTCCCGGATGATGAGTGATGTGTCTGTTAGCCATCTGGACGTCTTCTTTGGAAATATGTCTATTCATGTCTTTTGCCCATTTCTTCACTGGACTTTTTTTGGGGGGTGGGGAGTGTTGAGTTTGATAAGTTCTTTATAGATTTTGGATACTAACCCTTTATCTGATATGTCATTTGCAAATATCATCCCCCATCCCATCGGTTGCCTTTTAGTTTTGCTGACAGTTTCCTTCGCTGTGCAGAATTTATCTTGATGAGGTCCCACTAGTTCATTTTTGGTTTTGTTTCTCTTGCCTCTGGAGACATGTCAAGTAAGAAGTTGCTGCGGCTGAGGTCAAAAAGGTTGTTGCCTGTTTTCTTCTCTAGGATTTTGATGGCTTCCTGTCTTACATTTAAGTCTTTGATCCATTTTGAATTTATTTTTGTGTATGGTGTAAGAAAGTGGTGCACGTTCATTCTTCTGCATATAACTGTACAGTTTCCCCAACACCATTTGCTGAAGAGACTGTCTTTTTTTCCATTGGCTATTCTTTACTGCTTTGTCAAATATTAGTTGGCCATACATTTGTGGGACCACTTCTGGGTTCTCTATTCTTTAGCATTGATCTATGTGTCTGTTTTTGTCCCAGTAGCATACTGTCTTGATGATTACTTTTTAATAAAATATTTTAATTTATTTCACTCCTGTCAAATATTGTTAGTTATAAATATTCCAGTATAATGAAGATATGTATTAAATGTTCTTCCAGTTTATTATTTTACAAAAAAGAACTGTAAGACTGGTAATTACCTGACTTTAGATAGCATACAAGACAAATCTGCTTGACTTAAAGAAAAAAAAATTCGTGCATTTTATTAATAGCTCATCATGCTGTTCTATACATGTGCTAATTAACTACCATTTTTGCTTTTTGTCATAAAGAAACTGTTTATTTAACATAGGCAATTATTTAGAGTGGTATTAAAACAGAAGAATAGTCTTCTGACACATTTGCAGATATTCCAGAGAAATATGAGATACACAACATAAATACGTGATATATAATTGGTTTTATAGTTTTATATATAATAATTATATTTTTAAATATTGGTATATAATTGGCATTATACTTTAAAAAAAAAATTTTAAGCTTAATTTTTGAGAGAGAGACAGAGTGTGAGCAGGGGAGGAGCAGAGAGAGAGGGAGACACAGAATCGGAAGCAGGCTCCAGACACTGAGCTGTCAGCACAAAGCCCGTCGCAGGGCTCGAACTCACGAACCGTGAGATCATGACCTGAGCCAAAGTTAGGCGCTCAACTGACTGAGCCACCCCGGCGCCCCTGGCATTATACTTTTTTAAAATTTAGGTTTTAGTCCAATGGGGGAAGAATACTCAATCACTAAAGCTATAATTAATTTGTTTCCTCATTGTTTAACTTTTAGAGACATCAAGTTATCAAGTCAGCAATTGTTAGATGCACTCTCTTTGCTAAGCTTCATGATTCTACCATTTTATCATGAAATATTTAGATAAAAATTACAGTCATGTTGATGTAGGGAACAAAGGCAAAAGAGAAAAATTAAATTTCCTTACAACTTACAACTCATTGACAGGTCCCTGAGACAAGCAGAGTACCCTCCAGGAAGTCAGCTGCCTCCATGATGACACTTTTCTAAGGGCAAAAGGCAATCTCAGCTTAACATTATCCTGACCTCCAGCATCTAGCAAGTCTCCTTTATTCCTTTGAATACTTCCTTTATCTCTACCCCCTAAGATACATGTCAGCAATCATCCTTCAAGCATACGGCCCACTGATATACATCTGAAGGGTCTTATGACTAAGGTTTTATTAAACAGTAATGAATTACCTCTTCCTAACCATAGCTAGCCCTCTCAAGGTCCTGGAATCTTTGTTTCCAAATTCCTTAGAGACTTAGGTTATCCTTAATCCCCTACCAACCTAAAGGTATATACTCAGTCACCTGTCCCCACCCCAACGCAGCTCTTTGTGCCCATAGGTTCTGTCCCCATGCTTTAATAAAAACACCCATTTGCACTGAAGATATCTCAAGAATTCCTTTTGACCATTCACTCCAAACCCAACATTTCCACATCAGGGTGGTACAATGGAAAATCTGGGATCCAAACTTAGGTTTAAGACCTAGGTCTTTCGTTTTAAGTTACTATGTCATTGACCAATTGGCTTGTTTGACATTGTTGTATGTCTCAGACACTGTTAAAAGCACTTTATATGCATATGTTGCATCATCTTCCTAATAAGCATACTTGTGATAATATTACACACATTTTGTAGAACAGGAAACCATGGCTTAGTAGACTTAAGTCACATGCCTGGGATAAAAATATTTGTAAGTAGCGGAAGAGAGTATTTGAATCTCATTCTCCTGAAGCCACTTCTTAAATCGATCCTTTAAGTGTTCTAAGCTATCTCTGTTTCTCTTGTATGAAACAGGCGGATTCAAGAATATGAATTTTAACATTCCTCTGTTTCTAAAACCTCCCCGTCTGTTGTCATAAAGGGATATTTTTTAAGTTTATTTATTTGTCTATTTTTAATGTTTGTTTATTTTTGAGAGAGAGACAGAGACAGCACGAGTGGGGGAGGAGCAGAGAGGGAGGTACAAAATCTGAAGCAGACTCCAGGCCCTGAGCCATCAGCACAGAGCCTGATGCGGGACTCAAACTCATGAACCCTGAGATCATGACCTGAACCAAAGTCAGACGCTGAACTGACTGAGCCACCCAGGTGCCCCTATTTATTTATGTTTAAGAGAGACAGAGATAGTACGAGTGGAAGAGGGGCAGAGAGAGACGGAGACAGAATCTCAAGCAGAGCCTGATTCGGTCTTGAACTCACAAAACCATGAAATCATGACCTGAGCCTAAACTAAGTCCAACACTTGTTGGACTGAGCCACCCGGGCACCCCACAAAGGGAGATTTTTGGCTCTTGCAGTTTGCTCTAGTTTACGGAGGCATTTGTAATTTACCAAAGGAACACTTGCTAGACAAGCAAAGAAAACCCTTCAGAAATTGCCAGTTACAAATAATAGGCATTCATATTTGTGTGAAAATAGCAGTACTCTCTTATGATCTGTGGTGGTGTTTAATATTCCTGTCGATAAACATACAGCTTTAAAAACAAATTCTTTTGGGATGAGAACTACTTTAAAAATGAGTCATTGGATAGAAACAACTGAATTAATAGAACGAAAGGAATAGGAACATTTTATTGGCGATGATTTTGAGAAAAGAAGAATGCGGTGCTCTTAGTCATTATATGCAGGTAGAAACTGTCATACCCAGTAAACACATAAATAATTGATCAGAACCATAACCAAGAGCCCCGATTGCAAGAGATATCTAATTCATGAGAAAATCTTGCTACTTGGTCCAGTTTCACAAGAAAAAAGAAATATTTACTAACAGTTAAACATGATGTTTTCGTGATATGCTGCTTTATACTTTGCAGAAACCCCTTTATATATAATATTCGCATTCATTCTTATGTCACCAAGTGATTAGAGAACAGCTTCTCTTATCAACAAGTTGAGGGACCCAAATTTACATACCCTTAAGAGGACAGAAGCCTGGTCCCCTCCTGTAGAAGACAGGGAGAAGAAAAAAAAAAAAAAAAACAAACCCAACTACCATATATATGTGATTAATTTATTTTTAAAAGTTAAATAAATTTATCATGAATCAATAATAATGAGATAGGATTATACTGTCAGCTTTCTAACCACTAGATGGAGAACTTGCTTTGCAAAATAGTCTATAAGGATGAGGAAGTCAAGCCAACTTAACTTTGCTGCCTGGGCAAAATTTGCTAATTTGGATCATATATTAGACTTTTCTGTTTTAGTGGTCAACGTGGTTCAATTTCAAGCTAGAGCATAATTTTCACAATAACTAAAGTTGAAATTAATACTCAGAAACAAACCATACTGTATTTAGAATTGAAATCCATTAAGTTGTCTCCATTAGAGGAAGAAGCTGACCAATGGAGATAAAGCCAATTTGTTATACTGGAATAGCTGAACTGGTGAAAAAAAAAATTAATATAGTGTACAGCAATCGAAGGACAGGATTAAACTTCAATGAGGTCACTTTGTTTTACTTTAACTCTTAAGAAGAGCATAATTTAACCTGTTTCAAATGGCACCTGGGTTAATGCTAGTGTGAACTTTTGGTGTTTTTTCTTTCCCACCAAACTTGAAAGAATGGTTTTAAATTGCTTACTTCTGGCTTTCAAACAAATTCTTCTGAACCTTTAAAATTAATGATCTCTATGAATGGTAAGAGTGCCTCTTTTACATATGCTTGCTTACCTCTCAGCTTGTCAAAATCGAGCAGCACTATAATGACAGATATATTAGAAATTACATGAAATAATGTCAACAAATGTCAATAACTTATAACATAAAAATAGAGAGAAACTTTCCAAGATCTGATGTTGGCCCTCTTATTCAAGTGTTTATCTTGAAGTCTCTACTGGCGATCATGCACACAGAAAAAAATTAAAAATAAAAAGAATCTCTATGAATAGATGTGCATAGTTATTGAGTTTGTATGCCCATGGAGATTCTACATGTTTTGGGCTGCTTTTCCAGTATTATTATCCAAGAATGGACAAGTACCTCTTGCCAACATAATTCAATGCTCTATTAGAATAACACCTTATGTATATATCAGAGCCAAACTGGGTTAAGCATCTCAAATGTATCACATAGTTTTGTGTTGATTGCTATCATTACCTATTTTGTAAAAGGCATCAATGACCTCTACATCAAAAAGCAATTGAGATGTTGAACATACTTCAAAAAAAGAAGCCTTAAAATATTTATATTCCATGAAAATGAAATTTTATTATATTATATATATAAATCTCTGTGTGTGCTTGT
>NW_024423217.1:0-27428 GCF_014898765.1 Herpailurus yagouaroundi
TTTTTTTTTTAACATTTATTTATTTTTGAAAGACCGAGACAGAGCACAAGCAGGGGAGGGGCAGAGAGAGAGGGAGACACAGAATCTGAAGCAGGCTCCAGGCTCTGAGCCATCAGCACAGAGCCTGACGCGGCACTCAAACCCACAAACCGTGAGATCATGACCTGAGCCAAAGTAGGATGCTTAACTGATTGAGCCACCCAGGTGCCCCTGGAATTCCCTTATATTAAACACATAAAACTTAGATAGAATTTATCTTGTATATATTATTTATAAGCATCTATGTGGAATACATATATAGATGAACACTAAACATATTTTAGAACCCATTGAGAACATTGGGCAGTATTACCATTTTAGGTGTAAATTTTAAATCCCAAGGGTAAGTGAAATAATTTACTATAAATAGTCATTGAATTATTACTACAGTGCCCCATTCTTAATTACCATTAGATTCCATTATTCTATGATATTAAAGTTATATCCTAGGTGATACTCTTGTGCCATTCCAAACCTACTTTCTCAATTACTATTTTTATGTAAAAATCATATTTTCAAAAGATATATTTTTTGGTAAAAACTTGAGCCTAACTATCTTGTCCAGAAACTTGAAAAATGATACACATCTTCAGAAGTATGCCAATAAAAATTGATACTAAATTTGCTTTTTATTTGATCACAAGTGTTCTCAACCCATGTTTGATGTATTAACGACAACGTGGAGCATAATATTTGAAGAGAATGTGTTGCTTAGATTTTCCCACTGAAGCGTTATCTGTCAATCATTTGGTAGGGCTCCAGTTCCCCTTCATTACTCTTGTCTTTGAAATACATTTCTGGTAAGAGTCTCAAATGATGGGGATCAGGGGGCCAGAAATACCAGTTAATTTTGATTTTTCTGCCTCTAAATGATAATATGTGTGGAGAGAATTTGGTATAGATACACAATTGAAACATTTACTGTTTTTTTTTTTTTTTTTTTTCTGAGCAAAATGGAAAAATAGGAAAATAATAGAATTAGAGCTACCTATTAGTGCTAATTTACTTGTTTCCCACATGGGTAAACCTTTTCTCAAGGGCTCATTAGTTGTAATTCCACCAGAGAAGTATTGGCAGCACCAATACTGTCAATCATCAAACTCTGGTTTCTGGTTATTGTCTAGATCTTTTTCTAGTCTATGATTTTTTTAACCTAGATGTGGTATTTTGGGGAAAAAGTCTTTTTTGGACACCATAGGAAAATATTTAAAGTAGCAGTGCTCACTGAAGCTTACAACATTTTGGGGGATTCCAAGGAAGATTCCTCAGTATAATAAATGGTCAGCTCATACTCCTCTTCTTGAACCACCTATAAGAAATAGGAAAGGAGAATGAGAATGAACACTTATTGGGTACCTCGTATGTCTTGGGAACATTGTTACCATACAGTTATCTTGCTAATTTTCACAACAATTTCATCAGGTAGGTATTATTTTTGTGATACCACTTTACAGATAAGAAAACTACAGCTTCGAGGTTCAACAGTTATTAAGTAGGAACTGAGAATGAAAGCCAAGAACATTGGGCTTTAAGTCAAATGCTGTTACATTGGAAGCTTGGCTGATGGAGTGAGAATCTGGGTAGATTTTTGTTTTGTTCAATGTAACAAACTACTATAAAATGTGAGTTTTCTTTTTAGGCAGTATTTCCTTCTCATGTCCAAAGCCCTCAAACTGCTTTGGCTTTGTAACAAGGAGGAACAAAATACAGTTTTCTTAAGTTTATTTATTATGAGACAAAGAGAGAGAGGGAAAGAGAGTGAGCTTGAGTAGGGGGCAGAGGCAGCGAGCAAGGAGATAGAGCATCCCAAGCAGAGATGTGGGGTTTGAACTCATGAAACCATGAGGTCGTGACCTGAGCAGAAACCAGGAGTTGGATGCTCAATCGACAAGTGCCCCCAATTTTAAAGTAGTAAGATTCTCAAGAGAAGTGACACTGCCTCCTTGTTGACTTTTCCTTCATTTCTGATTTGTTTTACAGATCAGTTGCAATTTAGATGTATAACACAGAATTGAAAAAAAATGTTATTGATTGTGACATTGAAGTATCATACAAATGTCATTTACAATTGCTATGAAATGATGACTGTAAATGTTATCTGTGGTTATTGGTTTAAAGGAATATGAAAAAACATGGTTAGGTTTTTAAAATACGTAGACTCAAGTGCTGTCTTATACAAAGCCCAATCTGGTGATATATGATAAGAATCATTGTCTTGTTAACCATTTAAAGTTTAAATCTGTAATGCAGTTTAAATTAGACAGGTAAACTGTTCTTTAATTTTATCTTTATATTTATTATGTCTTCCTCCTTTTATATTATAATTAGCTCCATATCTTTATTAGTTTACACTAGATCTTTCTTGACATGAACCTACTAGAGTACTCTCACTCTTTAGCAACTAGACAATCTGGATCCTTTTTAGATAGTTTTCTGTCTCTGTATACACAGATATGTCTATGCAGGCTCTCTTGGATCTGTCATCCAGTAATTTGATGACCCTGGAACTTCTGAATTCCTCAGCAGTTAAGGAGTGTAGAGTCTGTAACTATGCCATCACATACATATTTGCTTATGTGTTATCTTGAATTGATTTTTTTTCCTGTTTAACATATGTGTGTCTTGTCTCCCTTAAGGTAAGAGTATAAGCTTCCAAAGTATAGGAACCCTGTGTTAAACTTTTTAAACCCGTTGTACGGTTAATAATTACATGTGAGTTAATTTTTCCTTTCTCCTAGTTTAAGGGGTCAGACTATAATCTGGAATGGCAAAGCAGATGAAGAGTTGCATGCTTGCTTTTTCATTTCTTAAAGGAGAGAGAATATGGGACTTGTAGAGAAAATGAAAAATTAGAGGGTGCTTTGAGGGTCATTTGACAAAGAGATGGGTTTTCAAGTGTAATATGCTTTGAAATTACTAAAAGAATGGAGAATGCAGCATAATTTTAGAAATCCATAAAATAACTAAGTGAGAATTTTATTTATTGAAATTATCTTTTAATTTAAACGTGATTTTTCTGATATATTTTAATATTAGGACTCGCTGATTCTTGAGAAGAGTCAAAACTGGAGTTCTCAAAAAATGGACCACATTCTGATTTGCTGTGTTTGTCTTGGAGATAATAGCGAGGATGCTGATGAAATAATTCAGTGTGACAATTGTGGCATTACGGTCCATGAAGGTAATTTTGTTTTGTTTTGTCTCCTTGTTGAAACAGCTAATTGACACTGAATTTAAATGAGTAAAATCAGGTCTTTTGCATTTGTACTGTTCTAAAGTTCTTCTACAGTCTTTCATGGTGTTTCAATTGAAGCGACATCTCAAATCCTCAATGTATGAGGGTGTTATTTTTCAGATTATGTTAATTTAAAAATGTGTTTTTAAATGATTGAAATAGAAATATTATATGGAAATCATAACATTGAAGGTCAGTGTTAAAATATTTTCATTCTTGATGGCATTTATTTCTAGTTTTTACATGAAATTTAGATACAGAAAAAAAAGACTGTTTAAATACAGGAAAAAGTCTAGTATGTTAGTCTGGGAGAATGTTATTTAACATTCTGGGACGCCTGGGTGGCTCAGTCGGTTGAGCGTCCAACTTCAGCTCAGGTCACGATCTCAAGGTTTGTGAGTTCAAGCCCCGCGTCAGGCTCTGGGCTGACGGCTCAGAGCCTGGAGCCTGCTTCCGATTCTGTGTCTCCCTCTCTCTCTGCCCCTCCCCCATTCATGCTCTGTCTCTCTCTGTCTCAAAAATAAATAAACATTAAAAAAAAAATTAAAAAAAAAATTTTTTTTTTTTTTTAACGTTTATTTATTTTTGGGACAGAGAGAGACAGAGCATGAACGGGGTAGGGTCAGAGAGAGGGAGACACAGAATCGGAAACAGGCTCCAGGCTCTGAGCCGTCAGCACAGGCCCGATGCGGGGCTCGAACTCACGGACCGTGAGATCATGACCTGAGGTGAAGTCGGCCGCTCAACCGATTGAGCCACCCAGGCGCCCCCCAAAAAAAAATTTTTTTTAAAAATAAAAAGTTACATTCTAAGTCTAGTGATACATAGTTTCTTCTTTCCTGGTTATAATTTTCAATTTTAAACCAGTATTTATAGAGATTGTCTTTTTTTTTTTTTTTTAAGTTTATTTATTTTGAGAGAGAGAGGGCAAGAGCACGAGCAGGTGAGGGGCAGAGAGCGGGTGAAAAGAGAGAACCCCAAGCAGCCAAGCAGGCTCCCTGCTGTAGCACAGAGCCCAGTGCAGGGTTCAGTCTCAAGAACTGTGAGGTCCTGACCTGAACTGAGATCAAGAGCCCCCCAGGCACCTCTAGAGATTATCTTTTAAGATCTGAGCTAAGAGTGACTAATTATAATATATTGAGAATATTTTTGCCCATTTTATTTTTGAACCTTTTTCATTAATGTATTTGTTTTTTCACTTATTTTTTTTATTTTGACATAATTTCTGACTTACAGAAAAGTTATGAGTACTACAAAGAATTCCCATATATTCTTCACTCAGATTTCCCACATGGTAATATTTTGCTATTTTATCTTCTGTCCTGTAGCAATTTTGTTTTGAACTCTAGGAGGATAAACCGTAGACATAATGTCCCCTTCTACCCCTAAATACCTCAGTGTGTACTTCTTAACAAGAGCATTTTCTTACCATATAATTATAACCATGTAATTATCAAAGTCAGGAACTCAGCATTGATTGAACTCTATGTAATCTACTGACTGTATTCATGTTTTGCCAGTCATCCCAATAATGTCAGTTAGAGCAAAATAAAATCTAGGATTATGCATTGCATTCAGTCATTATGCCTATTTGGTCATCTTTAATCTAGAACATTTTTGAGTCCTTGTGTTTCCTGCCATTGGCATTTTTGAAGAATACAGGCCAGTTCTTCTATAGAATGTCCTTAATACTATTTTTTTCTTATCTTTTCTTATGGTTAGATTCAGGTGACATGCTTTTGGCAAGAATGCCACAGGAGTTGTGTTCTCATTGTATCATATTAAGAAGCATAGAATATTTATTTTTCCAGTTATTGGTGATGTTACTTTGATCAATTGGTTGAGACCGTGTCTTCCAAGTTTCTCTGTGGTAAAGTTGTTATTTCGTCTTGTCAGCTGATTTTTTTCTATCGGGCCATGACAACCACAGAGCAGTTTTTCTGTGGCCTTGCCTTTACCTGCTCTTTTGATGTTACAGCCCTCCTCCCAAGTAGTTCTGGTATTCGTCTGGGCCTATGGGACCTGCAGGGTCTGTGCTTCTGTGGCCAGTTCTCTTGCCTTCATATGAAGCTTCCCTTCCTTGCTGCCAAGTCTCAACTATGGAAATGTTTCCTATTACTATTACTCATTCACTTATTTTTTAATAATGTTTATTGAGTATCTTCTATATGCTTGCATTCTATAGGTTTTAGGCATGTAATATAAACATTGAAGCTTAATGTCTAGTAAGAGAGACAGGCAATGAAGAAATAAAAAAAAATAAATATATATCAGGTGGTAGTCTGGACTATGGAGAAAAATAAAGCAGGACAAGGAGTATTGGAAATGCTGTGGATGGGGGTGGTTAACGGGCAGGTGGAAGTTTGCGTTTACAAAGGGTGAAATGGAAAATCCTCTCTGATAAGGTGATATTTGAGCAGTGACCTGAAGGATGTAAGGAAGCAAGTCATGCAACTATTTGGAAAAAGAGTGCCCTAGAAAGAAGCAGTAGCAAGTATAAAGATCTTGAAGTGGGAACATGGTTGGAGTGTTTATATAATGGCAGGAACTAGGTGAACAAGCTTGCGAGTGGTGAAGGTAGAGATGGAATTAAACCAGGTGAGGCCTTGCAGGTCATAGATTTTATTTTATTTTTTAATTTTATTTTATTAAAAATTTTTTTTTAACATTTATTTATTCTTGAGACAGGGTGTGAGTAGGGGAGGGGCAGAGAGAGAGAAGGAGACAGAGAAGCCAGAGCAGGGTCCAGACTTTGAGCTGTCAGCACAGAGCCTGATGGAGTGCTCGAACTCATGAACCATGAGATCATGACCTGAGCGAAAGTTGGACATTCAACTGACTGAGCCATCCAGGCACTCCTTATTTTATTTTATTTTAAATGTTTACAGTTTATTTTTTTATTTTGAGAGAGAGAGAGAGAGCACGCGCGCACAAGTGAGCAAGGGGCAGAGAGAGGGAGAGAGAGAATCCCATGAGGGGCAGAGAGGGACAGAGATGGAGAGAGAGAAGCAGGGCTCACGCAGTGCGGGGCTCGTGCTCACCTGATGCGGGCTTTAACTCACAAACTGTGAGATGGTGACTTGAGCCGAAGTCCAATGCTTAACCGATTGAGCCATCCAGGCACCCCATAGATTTTAGATTTGACTGTGATGGATGTGGGGAGACCTAAGTGAATTTTGGGCAGAGGATTAATATGATTTGATTTATGTTTTGGAAGGATCACTCCAATGATTATTGGGTTGGGAGTAGACTGAAGTGGGTCTAAATTGGGAATCAGGGAGACCATTGCAATGATGCAAGAGAGGAATCGGTTTTGAGGTAGATAGTAAAAATTTGGTTTTAAACTGTCTGGAGTTTAGGTAAGATGTTGGGACCAGAGATAAAAATTTGGGACTGATCAAAAAAAAAAGTGAAGTGGTTCTAGCACTTCAGAGGAGATGGGGAAGACATGGCCAATGGGATAGGAGAAGAACCAGGAGTACTGTCACAGAAGCTATGTAAGGAAAATGTTTCAAACAGAGAAAGTGAGTAACTATCAAATTCTGGTTTTAGAGTCAGATGAAGACTATGTCCTGTGGCAAATTATCCTAATGCAATGGTAGACTCCCAAGTATATTGCCAGATAAGCCACCTCAAAGGTTGTGGGAGAAAAGGTTTATGGACAAAATGCTTATATTACATGGTTGGTTGGTTGGTTGATTTATTTATTTATTTATTTATTTATTTATTTATTTATTTATTTATTACCTTGAAGCTTATTTATTTTGAGAGAGTGTACGAATGGGGAAGGGGCAGGGGCGGGTGGGAATCCCAAGCAGGTTCCATGCTGTCAGCACAGAGCCCAACATGGGGCTTGATCCCATTAATTATGAGACTGTGACCTGAGCTGAAACCAAGATGCTCAACTTACTGAGCCACCCAACTGCGCCTTACGTGGTTTATTAAGTAAATATAAAATACATGAAGAGAAGCAAGGGGAAAAAAATGTGATTAGTTAACACACTTATGATAGAGTACAAGTTGGTGGAAGGATCACCTGAATCTTATGGTACACAGTTTGTATTGTATGTCCTGGCTCTCTCTGCCTTTTCAGCTCCAGAGCCCACATAGATGGTACCCTGGGCCAAAGACACACTCTCTTAGATCCAGGGACAAGTATGCCTGGTTATAGCTTTAGTTCTGCAGTTTACCTACAAAATAGTCATGGGCTTTGTGTTTTTAGGCTGTGGACACATGGAGTCAGAATGGTGTCACTGATCGGTGGCCATACTAAGGCCTCATGTATATTGTGTTCATGTCTCATGTGTATTTAGTATATCCTGATTCTTCTTTGTCTTCTCTATACTTAGTAACTAGGTGCTCAAGAATGTTAGATGTTTCTTGGTCTTTTTGTCCTTTTCTGTCAGTGTGTATGCACATGCTTTACTTTGTACATGTAAGTTTATATCTCATTTTGTTTTTCTATGGTAATCAAGCATGGTAATCAAGAGTTTACCATTGAATTTAGTCACATGAGCATCAGTGGTTATCTTGATTCAAGAGAGTTCAAGTGGGGATAGAAGAAGGAAAGTGATTAAATGCAATTCCTATGATGACTTTTTATATAAAGAGAAGCAGCAAGATGGGATCTTTGCTAAAAGGGTTATGGAGTTTGAGGGAGGGTTTGTTTCTTCTTATTTTAGATGATGTGTTAGTTATCTATTTTGTAACAAATTATCCCACAATATATCAGTTTAAAACAACAAACATTTTTTACTTCACACAGTTTCTAATGGTCAAGAATCTGGGCGTGGTTAGTTGGGTGATTCCGGTTTAGGGTCTCTCATGAAGTTGTAGTCAAAGCTGTTGGCCTAGGCTTTAGCCATTTCAAAGCTTGACTGAGGCTGGAGGATCTGCTTCTAAGCTTGTTTAACTAGTTATTGGTAGGCTTCCATTCTCTGGTGGCTCTTGGATGGAGACCTCAGTTCTTCACTGTGTGGGCCTGAGTATCTTCATGACAGGACATTTTTCTTCAGAATGAGTGATCAGAGAGAAAGAGAAGCAATTATATGAGAGAGTTAGTGTCTTTTGTAACCTAATTTTAGAAATAAATACTATAATTTCTACATATTGTTCAGCAGACCAGCCCTAGTTAACTTTAAATGTAGGAGGGGACCTTCTAAAATTGTTAATATAAAGGGCACTGATCATTGGGACCATCCTAGAGGCTGTGTACCACAGATGCAGAGATTATATAATATGTTAGTGTGCTATACTAACATGGAAGTGACCAGTGGAAAAGGAGAGTTGATGATCATTTAAGGAGAGAAAAGGAAGGAGTTGCTGGAGCAAGGGTTTTGAGTATAAGGCTAGAGGGGATAGGATCCAACACCAAGTGGAGAGACTGAGTAAATATGAGTAGCCAGAGTAACCGGAGGGAGACGATATATGGATACAGATTACGTAGGTTGTTAGATGTGGTGGTTGGAGCTGTGGAACTTATTTTTTGAATGCTTCTTGTTTTCTCAGTGAAATGGGAAGCAAAGTCATTAGCAGAAGAGTAGAGATGAGGGAGGTGTGGGAGATTTGGGAAGAGAGGTTGGTATAAAATAGTTATTTGGAAGAATGAAATGGACTAGGGAACTGTTTACATAATACTATATGATTGTGTGTGTGTGTGTGTGTGTGTGTGTGTGTGTGTGTGTATGTGTATGTATTACCTGTATATTTTATTGCCAGAAAGCTATAAAGTGTGTGTGTGTGTGTGTATGTATGTATGTATGTGTATTACATGTATATTTTATTGCCAGAAAGCTATAAAGGACCACTTGTGATTAGTGGTAATGAATATAAACAGACTAGTTCAACATGGTTGTGTGTATGTCTGTTTTGTTTTCTTCCTTTTTTTTTTTTTCCCACCCAGCATGTTCAGATTCCTTGGAACAGGTGCAGAATAGGTGACTATCAAAAGCAGCTGCTGTGCGGCTGATGTGTTTGTTGTATTCATCACCACTGTTGATCACAAATATGTTACCACTGCCTATATCCATAAATCTCATTGCTGATGTGTGATGCAGGCATGACCTCTCCTGTTAATGTTGTTGATTTCTCACCATGCCGAAAGCACTATCTCTACTTCATAGGTCATCGGTTTGACCATGGATATATTTTCTAAGGCTGGCACAGTGGTTTTAAGAAATTGAATTGGTTCCTAACATTGAAAAACTGGGATATTTATTTCACACGTTTTGGATTTCAAACTTCTCTTAAAGTGCTGGCAGCAGTATTTCCTCTGAGGGCAACAGTCTGCTAGAGTTGAATAGGGCTGCCTCCTGCTGGTGAAGCCTAGTTTTCTCACCATAATCCTTTCCCAGATCACTTACTCATTTTTGTCAGTTGCTTTTTCCCTGGAGGTATTTGAATGTATAGTTCCCCATCTGTTTTGAGGGTGCTATCTCTTGGTGCTGGTGCACAGACTGCTGAGGCCTTGTGGTCTCAAGGTTGCACAGCTATAATAGTAAAGCAATTACTCTTCTAAAGCTCCTGCCTTTGGGACTTAAGCCTGAGTCCACTAGGGACCAGTACTATGTACCACCTCTTTGTTCTTTTGTCTTTGATTCAGACTTAATGCACCTTGGATTCTTATTATGAGCTCTTACCCAGTCGATTCATTGTGCAAACAAATGTAGATTTCTGGAAGGGCACCCCATTAGTACCCTTGACATGCTTAGAGTTGTATTAAAGGTTCATAATGGGACCTGTCCTTCAGGTGAATAGCCTTTTTTATGTCAAATCTACCTTATTTTAAGGTAGTTCTGATTTTTTAAAAATAGCCAAAAACTCTTTCTGAGACAAGGCAGACAAAGATGATCAAGCTGAGTGGTAATTCCATTTAGGTCAAAGCAAGTTGTGTCTGTAAAGTCATGTAGCATATTTTCCTGCATAATTCATTTAACCAGCTCTAATGGCAGTTCAAGTTCCAAATGTTCTTAAGTATTTGCTAATGATTGCTCGTTTTTCTTGTAAGACTGAGTCATTAGAATTGGAGACCTATTTTTGTTATGGAAGAAGGAAAAAGAGAAGACAGGAAAGGGAAATTAATGCTCTTGAGTGTGAAGCTTTGTGTTTTGAGAGGTAGCTAATATGTAGAATAAATAAATAAGACAATAAATGGGGAAATTGAATAATTTTCTACCTCTTTAGGTGAATATGTTGTGGTATTATTGCTTTGTTGGTAGTTTTGTGAATTTTGTGAACTTCAGATAAATTCAAAGTTAAGGTGCAAATTATAAATCATAGGTAAAACATAATTCTTGAGAGGTTTTTTTTTAATTATGTTACAACTTTTCCCCTCTAGTGTAATTTCCCATTTCCTTTGTTAATGTTGGAGATTGTGTTGTATAATTGTGATTATATTATTCCCTCTTTTTTTTTTTTCCCCCGTGCTTTCTTACTAGAGTTAGAACTAATAGCTTGAAACATTTCTAGTTTTGGTAATTTTACATTATGTTTTGGCTTAGGGGACAAGTGTGATTAAACATTAATGTATTTTTCGTAGACATGAATTAAAGTGATGGTTAATATATTCTAATACAATTCTTATAGGGTGTTTGTCAGTAAACATATCAAACATGGTACTTGGGTCCTTTTTTTTTTTTTAAGAGTATAGCTTTTTTTTTTTTTTTTTTAATGTTTATTTTTTAGAGAGAGTGTGTGAGCGGGGGAAGGACAGAGTGACAGGGAGACAGAATCTGAAGCAGGCTGCAGGCTCTGAGCTGTCAGCACAGAGCCTGATGCGGCACTTGAACCCACAAATTGTGAGATCATGACCTGAGCCAAAGTTGGATGCTTAACCAACGGAGTCACCCAGGCACCCCTATACTTTGATCCTTTTTAAGTTGATTTCCTATAGGTTATTTGTGTTTGTCTAGTCTAAAAAATTCCTTTACCAGGTAGTATTGAGTAGTATGTTTGAGAAAGGGTTGTTTTGATATGGATATACTCCTCAGTCTCCGTTTAAGTTATTTTTGGTAATACTTAGGTAGTATTAGAAATAAATTATATTGATTAATAGAGCTATGAAGAATTTTTCATCATCACTAGTTTTACATCAGTAGAATCTACTAATAGAAAAATAAAAATAAAACAAAAACCTTGCTTAATAATCTTTGGTTTGATTTTATCTTCTGGGAAGGAGTAATGATGATAAGTCTCAGTATAATAATATTCATCTTGGTCAACATATATCTTCTGGACCTTTTTTGGGTCATTACACTGTTGCTAGCCCATGTTAATTAGACCCTGAGTTGAAAAAATAAGTCATGACTTGTGACTTGATCCAGATAATTTAGATTTTTTTGTTTTTTTGTCTCTTTCTAGGTGTACCATGTTCTTATTCCATTTTAATTTTTTCTTCCCCTGAAATGGAGTTAGCAGCCTCTTAGAAGTGTCAGTTCTTCACTTATCCTAATAGGAACTTTCATGACTGCTGAATTATTTTCATTTTCAAGGTCTTTCTCCCTGTATAACAATCTTGCTGTATTTAAAGTTAATAAGTTTTAAAAATGTTCTACAACTCCTAGTATTTAAATTAAAATGTCACTCTTAACCTATTTCAGTAGTTTTTTAAAGCTTTGCTACTCAAAGTATGGTTCATGGATCCACAGCATTAAGCAGTAGCATCTGTGTAACCTGGGAGCTTGTTAGAAATGCAGAATCACAGGTCCCTTCTAAATTAGAATCTGTATTTTGACAGGATCCCAGGATGTTTCATATACACATGAAAACATTAGTTCCATTGATAATACAGAGAAGTAGCTCTGCAATGATTACCAGGGTATCTAAACTTTAAAATTTTCAGGGCTACCCTTTGGGCATATTTAGCACCAGTTTATTGAGAAGGCTAAAAGAACGCAATTCCAGGTTGCCTCCAAGGTCTTCATTTTTTGTGAGTCTTTGTAATAGTCCCTATAGCAAGCAAATAGTCATCTGGGAGCCATCTTCTTTGGGCTATGCATATGCCTCCCCCCACTTCCCGCCCCCATTTATTGTTACTTTCAGTTCAGATGCAGTCTGCCAAGGAGAGTCATTTTTACCATAAGCAGTATTTCCAAGTAACACAATTGATACTCTACTCTTTATCAGGTTCCCAGACTAACAAAGGTAGAAACTTAACCACAAGTCAACAGGGGAAAGGGTTAATGGAATCACTTGGGATCCTACCAGTTCTCTCTCCTAAGGACTAAGAGAGACAAAGGGCTTTAATGCATGAGTCCCTCCAGGACCCGCCTTCTGTTGACTGTAGCAATATCTATTATGTACATACACCACTGAAAGTATTGAAAGTACTCTTTTGTGTACCCCCACTTCCCCAGTACTAGACTTCCCTCGTGCTGTCTTTGAGTCATAGTTCCCATCAACATTTCTGTCTCTCTAGTATTGCTTTTTTTGCCACCTAGAGAGGATTGAAGGGAGAGATTTGGTGAGCACAGCTTTCTCTATGGTGTTGATGTAAGCATTAACTACCATTTAAATACATTTATTTAAATATTAAATATTCTGTAAATATTTATATTTTAAATTTTTAAAAAATTTTTTAATGTTTATTTATTTTTGAGGACAGAGAGAGACAGAGCTTGAGCAGGGGAGAGGCAGAAAGAGAGGGAGGCACAGAATCCCTGAAGCAGGCTCCAGGCTCTGAGCTGTCAGCACAGAGCCCAACGTGGGGCTCGAACTCAAGAACTGTGAGATCATGACCTGAGCTGAAGTTGGACGCTTAACCTACTGAGACACCCAGGTGCCCCGATTCTATAAATATTTAAATGTTAAGACTATGTGCTAGGAAACTAGAGGATGTACCAGATATAGTCTCTGCTGTTTATATATAATAGAGGAAAGAAAACATGTAAAATAAGAGCGAAGAATACAGTTTTATAAATGAATTATAGATTCTGTGCTATGGGTGTATTGAGTGCAACATACCTTATTGGTAAATCTTTGTGAGTTGTGAGTGAGTTGCATGTGTTCTTTTTGTAACTGAACTCAAGAGGTTTGTTGCTTGGGGTGCATCAAATTGAACACAACCCGAGGAAGGGTTGGAAGCATTGTTATTGTTACAAGTAAGGGAACAGGAAGATAGCTCTCTAAATACTGTCTCCCATGGGGTTAGTACAGGAAGCTTTTATTTAGCGTATTAGGGAGTACTATAGGGAACTTACATAGGTGCTTCTGTTTCAATTGTACATGCTTAACATGTCGACATGCTGGTGCATACATCATGTGTTCAAAAAATGGCAGAAAGCTCCGCCCATAGGAGGAGATTTTAGTATAACAGTGAGCGAAGGGTAACTTTAAGGTTACTTCAGGAGGCTTCGGTGCAGGTCCTCAGCACCGAGGAGCAGTCAGGTGAGACACACCTAGCAAGGGGCTATCAGGTGAAACATCTAGTTAGGTATCTCCTTGGCTGGAACTGTTGGTTCTGTAGACCGAAACACTCTCCTTCCCTGCTTTTGTCCCTTCTCCTTCCCTCTTTCTCTTTATAGCTTTCAGCTCTCTTATTTGAGTAACTCCTGTTGCATCCTATCATTTTGATATGCAAAGAATAGGCTGCTGATCTTTGCACTAAAGTATATATTTCTGAATATATTGTATTTAGCTTATTGCTTTTTATTTTTATGAAATTTTAAGGTATTTATGAATTTTACCACATTTTATACTATTAAATTCATTTATGGACTGTTAATGCAAATTTTTCTTTGCATTTAGAAATCAGTTTTACATGGCTCCTTGCTTTTCAGCATTATGCTACTTTTCATTAAAATAAGCTCATCAAAGCAGAGATTACTTTGTATTTGTATAGACAAGTTATATTTCTTGTGAAAAATATTTTTAGGACAGAATCATTAACCTTGTTTATTTTTAGAAATGAGTGTTAGACAATTTAGAGATATTTTATGTACGTATAGTTTTTATTATTTAAAAATTCTTTTAACGTTTATTTATTTTTGAGAGAGAGACAGACAGACAGACAGACAGACACAGCAGGGGAGGGGCAGAGAGAGAGGGAGACACAGAATCTGAAGTAGGCTCTAGGCTATGTGCGACCAGCACAGAGCCTGACGCAGGGATCAAACTCATGAGCTGTGAGATCGTGACCTGAGCTGAAGTTGGACTGAGCTCAACCGACTGAGCCATCCAGGCACCCCTCTTTTTTATTTATTTTTTTTAAAGAAAATGTGAAGTAAAACCTTGATGAATTTGTGGTTGTTTATCCTGTGGTAAAGAATCATGGCAAATACTTTTTGTTCTATTTGTTGCCAGCTACATGAATTAGGGATAATATGTTGTTTGGAGATAGTCTTGAATGATTGAAGCCATTTTACCTATATAAGGATTGGAATCTGAAAATATCTTGCTAACAAGTACCTGTGTTTTTTATGTAGTCAGATTCTAAATCTCCTGCATGTTTTCTGTTTCTCCTGTGGTTGTGACTGATATTTGGGTGGTGTACAAAATACATATTAATGCTTTTTAGAATAGAGATAATCTATTTAGTTATCTGATGTTCTTTCCAGTGGTCTCAGATTTCATTGTGGAAAAGAATCACCTGAGGTGCTTGTTTAAAACAGATTTCTGGTTTCTACTCCTAGAGACTCTGATATAATAGGCCTGGGGTGGGACTCTATTATCTACAGTTTTAAAAGGTAACCTCAGGATTCTCCTGCAGGAGGTGGGGACGATCATCCTTTGAATGATATTGGTTTAGAAGGAAGTAAAATTTGAGAGAGAAGGAGAATGCATAGTTGGATGTCATGCTGGAGTTTACTATAGCTGCAGGTGTAGGTCATGGCAAGGAGCCAGGGCATTGTAGAATAAAATACACTTTCTCATATAAGGCAGGTAACAGACTCACCAAGAGATTTTTAGAAATTTTGGCTTTTTATTTATTTATAGAAATGGTTGGGAGCAAGCATAGAGAGGAAGAGATAACGAAACTCTGAAAACAAAAAATAATGGTGTCTAAGCCAGTAGAAGGTTGAGACTCGAGGCAGATGGGAGCTAGGGTGTTAACTTCTAAACAGATGTGCCTCTTCTTGCTCCAGCTCTCCTACTGTCTTCAGGGCTAATTTTTCGGAAATGCCTATCTGTTCATATTATTCCGTTTAAAATCATTTTGTCCCATTAGAATAAAGTTCACACTCACAGCAGGACTCTTTTAGATTCCATAACCTGCCAATTTGAATGACTTGCCTTTCCAATATTAGGGGGCTTTCACATATGCTCTACCCTCTACCCAGATTCCTTATGTTCTATAAATACAACCTAAATGTAGAGGTGTTAAATGAGTGTTACTGTCTTATGTTACTAGGAGATTTGAAAAATTATTTTTATTAAAATATTTCTTATGAAATATAAGTAACATATAAATATGTACAGAAATTGCAAACATAGAAGTACATAAAGTAAAAACGAACTACTGTTCTTCATCTGAATTTTGCTTCTCTTTGCATAGGAAATCACTAATTAATTTGGTCTGTATTCACACCAATCCCTCTCTGGTAGTCTAACTCCCCTACAGGTGCTATTCATTTAGCTTTGTTATATTACATAAATACATTTTCATTGTAGAACATATCAGTGTAAATGAACATCTTCCATACCACATAGAGATAAACATACTTAAAACTTTGGCGTGTATTCTTCCAGACTTTTCTTGCTTTCTCATGTGCATACAGGTAAACACATTAAAAAAAAATTTAATGGGGGGGGTACCGGGGTGGCTCTGTTGGTTAAGCATCTGACTTCAGCTCAGGTCATGATCTCCAGTTAATGAGTTCGAGCCCCATGTCAAGCTCTGTGCTGACAGCTCAGAGCCTGGAGCCTGCTTTGGATTGGATTCTCCCTCTCTCTGCTCCTTCCCCCGCTCATGCTCTGTCTCTCTCAAAAATAAATTAACGTTAAATTTCTTTTTTTTAATTTAATGGCCAGTAATATGCAAACTCTTCTTGTGACCTCTATACCTCTGTTACCACTGTGGTACTGTCCTACTTCCCATCCAAGATCCATCCATGTTTATGCGTTGCTTTTTGTGTCTTAGTCTCTTTTAATCTAAAACACATTTTAGAGTCATTCATGACCATGTGTTGAAGAATCTAAGCCATTTTTTAGAATAACTTGTAGAATTTCCCTCAACCTGGATTTGTCTTTTTTTGGTTTTTTGGTTTTTTTTCCCCTCATGATTAGATTCAGTTTAAACATTTTTTGGTAAGAATACTATGTTGATGATGTTTACCACCACATGAAAAGAACTATGATGCCAATTTGATGGTAGTTAAGGTGATGTCAACTAGAACTCTCCATTTTAAAACCATTTGTTTTTCTTTTGGTAATTAACGAGTAATCTGTGGCATAACAAGTTGGAAACTATTAATATCCTATTCTCCAATAATCTTTTGCAGAGTGGCATATGAGTTCTTGCCAGAATCATTTATTATGTATGTAGCTGCAAGATGGGGTTTTTAATTTTGTCATTCCTCTGCGTTTATTAGGCAGCATTTGTTTTGTGGAGAATTTTTCTCCCATTTTTCCTTTTCAGTATTACTATGTTCTCATCATCTATTACCAGATTGTTCTTTCTGTTGGTTAAATTGTCCAGATTTGACCAGTGGGAGTCCCTTCACTCAGGCTCCAGTGTATATATATGAATACACATATCACTTATGCATTTGCTTGGCTCTGTCTCTATCTAAATAAATGGTACAAATACCGTGGACTTTTTTTCCCCTGTGACTTGTCTTATTTCACTTATTTGTTAATCTGTTAGTATTGAGATTCTTTTCATGTGAGTACATACGGATACATTATTCTTTTTAATGTACGTAGTTAGTTATAGAACTGTTCAACGATGTCTTTATTTTTCTTTTTGTGTCTAGTTTTTTACTTATATTTAGTACTAACAAGTATGTGTCATACATATTCATGTAATAATTTCTGTGGGATAGATTCCTAGAAGTGAAATTGTTGAATCAAAAGATAAGTATGTTTTGGGGCTCCTGGATGGCTCTGTCAGTTAAGCATCCGACTTCGGCTCAGGTCATGATCTCGTGGTTTGTGAGTTCAAGCCCCGCGTTGGGCTCTGTGCTGAGAGCTCAGAGCCTGGAGCCTGCTTTGGATTCTGTGTCTCCTTCTTTCTCTGCCTCTCCCCCACTTGTGCTCTGTCTCTGCCTCTGAAAAATAAATAAATGTAAACAAACAAAAAAGATAAGTATGTTTTAACTTTTAAAAAGAATTGCCAGAATGACCTTCAAAAACTGTACTTATTTATATTCTTAACAATAGTGTACAAACTACTTGATAACACTGCATATTAGTAAATTTTATTTTAATCTTTTGGAGACTCTCATTTTATTAAAATATGCGCTCACCTTATTATGAGTGAGGTTTGGTATCTTGTCATTTGCATTTTATTTTCTATTACTTGCTGTATATATCCTTGGTCATTTCTTAATAGGTTCTACTTGGCTTTTTCTTATTGATTTACTGGAATTTGTTTTAATGTTAATCCTTTGTCCTGTATGTGTTGCTAATATTTTTGATTCTTGTAAATATTTTTTCCACCCTTTCCTGTGCTTGTTAACTTTGTGGTATTTTTCAATGTTAGAATGTTCATTTTTATACAGTTATAGCTATAAATCTCTCTGTACTACTTTTTAAGTTCCAGAATGAATTTTTATATAAAATTAATCCAGAGAAAGGGAAATTTTCTGAAGTATAATGGAAAGCTAGTGTTGCTGGGTTTTTTGTTTGTTTTAAATTCAGGTGCCTAAGTGACAAACTTCTATATTATAATTCAGCCATGGATTTTTTTTTTTCTTAAACATCTCATGGTTTAAACAGAAATTTCCTGAATATTTCATTTTTGAGAAAACTGTCCATCCTGATATAATACACAGATAGTAAATAAAATGTAGAACAGAGAGAAGAAACATTTCTAATAGTCCTAATATCCAGACAACCATAGGTTAGTGTTTTGGTATAGTTCCTTTATCTTTTCTTCTAATTTTTCCTCTTTTTATTTTTCGTCTTTTTTTTAAATATACTTATTCTTAAGCATAATTAAGAGAAGTATTTAAGTCAAGATTTTGCTATAAGACAGTACTTGAAATATTGCTTATAAAATGTATAACTGTCTGATTACTTTTCAGAGTATTCTCTTCATCCAAATATAGATGAAACTCTTTTCTCTTTGAAATCGAAGAGTTCCAACTTGTCATTTAGTATAAACACCTTTGTGACAAGATCTTATAACTGACTTGTAATAGTAGGGTACCCCTGAGTGTAATGTCAGTTATCCTGATACACTGATTGTACTGTGTGTGTGAAGAAAACTGTCACATATGTGTCATATAGTATGTGATAGAGCATTAGGTAATGCACTTGGCAGCAGTTACCTTAGGCTTAGCTGATGCATTAAATGAGATACGATCTACTAAGAGATGTTTTCCCCCTGTTCATTTTCAGTCTGTTGTCTTTTAACTAGCCCTAGACCATTTGTATTTCTTAGTATATGCAAAGATATATCCTTGTGAATGTTTATTGGGTGGTAAAGTATGTTCAAGTTATAACCACTTGAACTTTATAAGTCAGCAAGAACTTTGGTTCTTTTATGTTCTGTCATAGGTATCACACATCTTTTCTCAAATAATAGTATTACTTAAATTTTTTTTTTCTTTTAATAAAAATCTGAGGTCTTAGTGATAGGATGTTAAGAACGGAAAAAATGTTTTAAAATTTTAAATGACAACTTTTGGGTTCCTATTTTTTTTTCTTTCCATACTGAGAGATAATTAGGAGAGATATTATTGAATACATATTGCAGATCAGTTTAACTCAGTCTCAGAGATGTGGTTTGTCCAAAGTTACATAGTTGGAAGTTGGAAGACTGCAGGTCTTCTGCTCCCCTGGGAAAAGTTGAATGGAAAAAAAATCCACTGGATTATCCATACCCGTGTATAAATCAGAACAATTGTAGACACATTTATATTAGTTTTCCTTAAATACAATTTGTGTAGGTTTCATGTGTTGCTCAGAGGTTGATCCTAATTAGATGGCCATAGAAACATGTTTTCAAATTCTGAATGTCCAAACATTTGAAAACATGAAAAATATATGAAATAGGTTTTATATGTCTATTAATTTTAAGTGTTTACCCAAATGAAAAAAATTCTCTGCACTTTTGCATCTTCTACTCAGAATTACATAGGTAGAATTACATAGGTAGAATTACATGTTTTATGGTAGTTTCTATTCTGTTTTGTATAGAAGAAAGAAAAAGATCTTAAAATGTGTTTAGTCATTGGGGCACCTGGGTGGCTTAGTTAAGTATCTGACTCTTGATTTCTGTGGCTCAGGTCATGATCTCATGGTTGCTGAGATTGAAGCCCTGCCTTGGGATTTTCTCTCTGCCCCTGCCCCGTTTGTGTGTGCACACCTACATGTGTTCCCCCTACCCCCCTCTCTCTTTCTCAAAATAAATAAACTTCTAAAAAATGGATTTAGTCATTAATTAAAATGGATTAGAGTGGACATAACATGTTAGAACTTTGGTCAGTAAACCCAATAGGCATGGCAGAGAAATACTGGAAAAGTGGCAGGTGAAGAACTCTATAAATCTCACAACATACTGTGAATCATCTTATTGAAGCTGAAGAAGAAATACGCACCTGCTGGTTGATGTTTGAACTTACATAGTACCAATCTTCTAGGTTACAGAACAGGAATTGCCAAGGAGAATCCTTCAAAAATCATTCTTGAGGTTGTTAGTAAGTAGGTGGCTTAATCTCTGTGCAAATTTTTGTTATGTGTGTAGAATATTCTTTAAAAAATAGAATTGAAATTTTCTGTATTCTAATCGCAGAAATTTTCTGTGATTTACCTTGATTTTGGTGAATGAAATGAATAAAATAGATAGCCCCTTGGGGGCTTTGTTATTTTGGTAATTGCCTACTTTGTGTGAATATAGATGAAAGAATTTACTTCAAAGGAACATTATTTTATAAAGAAAATAGATTCTTTCCTTGTAGTATTGTATAACCCTTTGAAAAAGCAGATTATTTTTTATTTTGTTTTTGAGTTTGCTTTGAATACAATATTTTGTTTACTGTTGCCTTTATTGAAAAATTTTATTTTATTGGTGACAGTCAATAATAACTGCTCTCAAGAAGAAAATTATATTTCCTTTTCATTTTAGGGTTTGCCATCTAAAAAATGTATATCTAAACAGAAGTGAAGATGATTATTACCAACTACAATTTAATGATATTAAATTAATGAGTTTTTATTTCTTGGCTAATCTTAGGTACTGTAGTCTGGGTCCTTAGAAATCTTTTCTTTGGCATTCTTTTGCACAATTTTCAGATCATGTTAAGGTTCCTGGTTAACATGATTAACCTTATGGTTAAGGAACCATAAGGTTCTGCCTTTATGCCTTTGAATAGCATAAAGGTGACAATTATGGCATCTGCTTGAGGCAGCTTATATAAGTCATAGTTGTAAACCAACTTTTTAGTTTTCTGCCTACCAGCCTATTTTAATTGTAATCTATATTCAGTTTTTAGCATTGTGTAAAATACTTACATATGACTGTTGACTTATTAATGACATCTAGTAAATTAATGACATCTAGTAAATTATTTTCTTTTTATATCCATATTTTTTCCTTTTTAAAATTTAAATATTAAATACAGTGCAGTATTGGTTTCAGGAGTAGATGAAATTATTTTCTACTTGTGTATAGTTCTTTCTGGGTGATTTAATTCAGTATTTGTCTAGTTATTTATTTATTTTAATTGGCTATCTTTGGTATTTGTGAGAAGATACTCTAGTTTAGGCTCCTATTGTCTATTTAGTGTGTAACCAGGTCAGATAATCACATCTTACACTGCATGCATATAAACTTACCTGTGTGCTAAGTCTTGAGTCTTTTGACAGACGATCATTGCGTATATATGCTTCTCATAGTGGTTTTGTTTTGTTTTGTTTTGTTTTGTTGTGTGTATGTTTTTGTTTTTGTTTGTTTTTTGTTTTTTTAGTTTATTGGAGGTCACTTTGGATGCCCCTTAAAATTTGGCACTTAGACTACCTTCTTAGAAGAAACCTGGCTAGAGATCTTTGAGTGGTTGATAATTTGGCTATCTGTCTGTAGAAGCACCCTATCCAGAAGAGGTAATAAATGTGTCTTAGGAGATTGGAGAAATACCCAAGCTTAGAGATGACCAGGGCATACATTAGGCCTAGAATGAAGTTGTAATTTATTAACATTTGTGCGTTAATTTTTTTTCTCTTAAGGATATTTTATCATAAGCATAGTGTCTTTCTTTCTAGACGAAGAGAAATTAGATAACATGAAGTGTTGTGTCAAGCATCATTTAGGGAAAAGAAAACTATTTAGGAGTCATGACTGTTGTAGTCACCAGTGCTCTTTATTATAAATCATCAAGAGGTTGAATGGCTTTTTATAGTCTGGGTGAAATTATCTCTTAACTTTTCAGTTGCCCTTCATTGGATTCCGTATTTATCAGTACTCTGTTCATGCCAATACATCTTCTTGGTATTTTTATACTGAGAAAGAATTATTCATGACAATGGATGTGACATCTCTTCCTTCCTTCCTTCCTTCCTTCCTTCCTTCCTTCCTTCCTTCCTTCCTTCCTTCCTCTTTCTTTCTTTCTTTCTTTCTTTCTTTCTTTCATTTTTACTTATTTTTGGAAGAGAGAGAGAGAGACACAGCGCAAGCAGGGGAGGGGCAGAGAGAGAGGGAGATATAGAATCTGAAGCCAGCTCCAGGCTCTGAGCTGTCAGCACAGAGCCTGATGCGGGGCTTGAACTCACGAACTGTGAGATCATGACCTGAACCAAAGTCAGACAACTTAACCAACTGAGCCACCCAGGCGCCCCATAACATCACTTTCTAGTGAGTTTGGTTGGTTTGTCAGGCAATAACAGCCTGATCAACACAGAGTTCATTGATAAAATTGAGTTTTAGGAATTTTAATGAGAACCTGATCTTAACCAAAATGTTAACAGTGGTGTTGTGCCTGAATTTCCTGTTGGCTTACAGGTTTGACATCTAATCTACTATTTTTGTTCTTAATGTTTATTTTACTGCTTATTTTTTTAAGCATTTTTTAATGTTTTTTTGTTCTGCCCCTTCCCCACTTGTGGGGCAGAGATAGAGGATCTGAAGTGGGACCTGTGCTGACAGCAGAGAGTCTGATATAGGGCTCGAATTCACAAACCGTGAGATCATGACCTGAGCTGAAGTCGGATGCTTAACTGACTGAGCCACCCAGATGCCCCTCTAATCTACTCTTTTTAAGTTCAATCTTAAGAGTGATCTTTTTGATTTTATAAAAAGTTTAGCCAGATCTAGAAGCCCACATAGTAACTTTAGTATTTGTGCTGCTGAAGCAAGTACCCCACATAGTAACTTTAAATATAATTTATAATTGCAGGCATGTATATTTGCATTGATAAAGAAACTTTTTGCTTTTAATAATTGAAAGATAGTTGAAGTATAACATGACCTAATATAAAATGTAGAGACTTATGTTAATTAATCTTGTTTGTTTGGTATGTTTATGAGGATCTTTAAAAATTTTTATCACATTTTCTGCTTAAATAATTTAACTTCTCTCAGATTATTAAGTTAAACAGAAAAAGAGTAATTTCTTGTTTTCATTAATTTGAGTTATGAATAAATTTTTACAGAAGATAGAATTGTAAGTGCTTAAAAAAGATCAACTATCTTCTAGAGCTAGAAGTTGGCTCAGCTGTGAATGGAACCCAGCTTGTCTGACTGTAGTCCGAGCTATTCAAATTGTTTTATAGCCTTAATTTATGTCTGTGTGGGTTTCTGTCTTATTTTCCTTTTATTAATACTTAACTTTGTATTTATGGTTATATGGGTTTTTGTTTTAACTGCCATCTCCAAAGTTACATTAGAGGTTTCTTTGATTGTATGTTTGTTTTGCATGAACATGGTCTTCTATAAATTTAAGTGTCCATTACAAAGGGAGCACAATAAATATTTGTTAATCAATTGTTCCTAGATGTAATCTGATTTCTTTTTAATGAAAACTTCTATTTTTATGTAATTTTGTAAATTAAAAATTTTTTTAAAGAACTGTATATTTTTCTACTTCTGTAACGCTTTTTCAGTAGATCTAAAACTCTTTCAAAAGGTTGTTTCATTGTGCATACTATGGTAGGTGAAAAGTATTTTTATAAAATTTCACTTATGTGTTTTGACTTTGATATCATTTTTATAAACCATTAGTTTTTCAGAATTTTTTCCACTTTTTGTTTTGTGATTTTATAAATTATTTAATCATACTTTTTTTTTTTTTTAGGTTGCTATGGAGTTGATGGAGAGAGTGACTCAATTATGAGTTCAGCTTCTGAAAACTCCACTGAACCTTGGTTTTGTGATGCCTGTAAATGTGGTGTTTCCCCTAGCTGTGAACTATGTCCCAATCAGGATGGAATTTTCAAGGAGACAGATGCTGGAAGGTTGTTGTCATTATTCTGATGGGTTAATGTGTCTGCTTTGTAATGTGTCTTCTTCTATTTATAATTTTTTCAGTTACACACTTAGATTTGATTGTGTCTTTATATATATATATATATATATACATATATATATATATATTTTTTTTTTTTTGGCATAGAGTAAATGGGCAGTAGGCTACACATCAGGGGAAGGAGGAGAAAAGACCATTTATTGATTATCTGTATTTTCTTTTATGCCCATAGTTGTATTTAATCCCAGTAATGACTCTATGATGAGACAGGGGCTAAAGTTTTCCATATTATAGGTATAGTACCGGAGGCTCAGATCATTAAGTAATTTTGATTGATCAAGGCCACAGGCTGATGAACAGTCAAATTTGAACCCAGATCTATCTGACTTAATGAGTATATCAGGAGACAGAACGCATACAGTGAGTTTAAAAGGAAAAGTTTAATTTACAGAATTATTAAGCTATGATAAAGAGTAACTATGATAGAGGCTCCTGGGTGGCTGAGTTGGTTGTGTCTGACTTCAGCTCAGTTCAGTATCTCATGGTTTGTGAGTTCGAGCCCTGCATCTGTCTGTGCTGACAGCTCAGAGCCTGGAGCCTGCTTCGGATTCTGTGTCTCCGTCTCTCTCTGTCCCTCCCCTGCTCTCACTCTGTCTCTCTCTTTCAAAAATAAATAAAAACATTTTTAAAAATTAAAAAGAAAAGTAATTATAAAAGAACTCTAAAGGATATCCTAAGGCCGAGGGAGAGTAACCAGGGAATGACCAACTTGGAAGACCCCACCACAGACTGGGGTTCAACTTTGTTGGAGAAGGTGTAGTTGCAACCTACTAGAGGGCAGAGATGTTTGCTGGTTTGCTTGGGCCAGAACTGGTCTTTAGTTCTTGGCAAGTGGGTGTCTAGGCACAGGTTGCAGAGGGAGCTGGGGCAGTGGTGGGATGTCTGTAGTGTGTGATGTCTGTGTTAAGAGAGCCACAGAAAAATTGTCTCCAGTCTTGGCCTCTGAGGTCACAGAGAGTAGGTGTATGTGGCTGAGGCAGAGCACTGGCAGATGTCCTTCTTCATCCCTGGTGAGAAATAACTTCCTCCTGCAGTGCTGTCTACAACTTCTCCTAAGACAGCTTAATATCATGCTAACTGTGAAGGAGAAATGCTAAAGGGATTTTGTCCATTGTTTCATATTTAGCAGATATTTACAGGTGGAGAATATCATGCTCACTGTGAAGGAGAAATGCTAAAGGGATTTTGTCCATTGTTTCATATTTAGCAGATATTTACAGGTGGACTTGGAGGTGAGAGGCAGTAAATTGATAACTAGCACAAAGACCTATGTTCTCTTCACTATGTTCACACTCATCTTTATTAAATTTGAGAGATTGTTGTCATAATAGTGTTGACATTTCCCATGATTTTGGTTTTTGCCCAAGACACTACCATCTGGAATAGATGATTAAAATTTTATTTTATGGATCACTGCCTATCCCCCCTTCCCCAATATAAGAGGAGTACTAAAATACATTGTTTTTTATTTTGTGATATAATGTTATTTCAATATTTTTTTAAAAACATGTTTAATATTCGGATGGGAACAAGATAACCTATACAGATTTTCAGAATGGTTTGCCATATTTTAATGTTGAAAAGGATAGGATATACATTTTATCCCAAAATAAAGGATAGCCTTTAAAATTTAATACATATTACTTTAGTAAGTAAAAAATAGTTTTCTTATTTTTCAAACTGAGTTAGTGGAAGCCCGTGAGAAATGTTGCCGTATAAGATTGTTGGGACAACATAGAATCTACCATGGAATCTTGGAGAACCCTGGGTGTTGCTGTCTGGGAAAAATGGCTAAAAATCTTACCTCTTCTTCCTTATTGCCCATCCAAGAAGATAAAATCCTTAGTCTGTATCATTGACATGGACATTGTTTCACATTTGCACGGACTTGGACCAGAATTAGGGAGTTTACAGCATTAGAAGTATGTGCTTTCAAGTTGGACTGCCTATATTTGGATTCTGGTCTTTCCTTACCAACTGTGATTATAGACATGTGATAAAGCCTTTTTAAACCTCCATTTCCTTATCCCTTTTGAGAGAATTAAATGAGGTGATTCCTATAAACAGTACAGTTTCTGGAACATAAGTGGTTAATAAATGTCTCCTTATTTCTACTCCTGCTTCCACTGCTGCTACTAGTGCTTTATTACTACCAATATTGTTCTACTTTCTTAAGGTAATCATAGAGTACCAGCTGCATAAATTCCTTGTGGTAACTATTTCGTTCCAAGAGTTTAAATTTTTGGTGATAAATTGTGGTGAATAAGTAGGGCAACTTTGGAAAACAGTTTGCTTTTAGGGAAGAGAATTTGTTTTACCTCTTTTCTTGTTCATAATTTGAAAGTTCTGTTGGAAAACTATAAAGTACCTGTCTCTTCATGCTATTATAATCCACAAAATAGCTTGTAAAGTTTTTTCTGTATGGAGAAAAGATAGGCCTCTTTAATTAGATTTACTGAGAAATATTTGCACTGACTGCTATGGGTCTTACCTATGTAGACACGACCTTGATGGTATGGCCTGGCAAAAGTTCCATTATAGTATTTGAACGTTTTATTTGCATTGATACTCACACTTACCTGTAGGCTATGGTGGAAATTATAGGTCTTGATACAGTTTGATGGATACTGTTGAAGCTTGATATGCTTTGATTCAAGGCAAAAAAATAGCCAAGAAGATTTGATCAAAGCCATATAGTATTCTAGTTTCAAATGGAAAATGGGAGGTAGGAAAGAACAATATATGGAAAGAATGAAAGAAGTTTTGAAATTGACTTCTATCACATGGGCTTTTTTTCACCCTTTGTTTCTGATTGGAGCTGCAAGTTCTACATAGGAAATGATGTGATCTACTGTAAGAAAACCATGAGTACATTTTTGTCATTAAATTTTTATTCCATTCCTTAGGAAGAGTATTTTACTCTAAGTGGTCTGATTATGGGAAATAATAGACTCTAATAACTTAGAGATAGCATGCACAACACTATGCTGAAAGCACTTCACATTACATAATTGTAATTTCTAAACTGCCTCTGTGGTGCTCTGTTTCTAGCAGTGACTTAGTAATTGATTAATGAATGAATAAATGGAATGAAAATGACAATGAAAGTGGATTTATTTTACATATTGTAAAAGCACTACAAACACATGTTTCAAAATCAAATTTGATTGATAAAAATAGTTCCCATTCTGGGGTGCCTGGGTGGCTCAGTCGGTTGAGTGTGTCTCACTTTGGCTCAGGTCATGATCTCACAGTTAGATTCCTGAGTGTGAGCCCTATATCAGGCTCACTGCTGTCAGCAGCACTTTGAATCCTCTGTCCCTCTGCCCCTCCCCCACTTGCACTGTCTCAAAAATCAGATATTTTAAAAATAAAATTGTTCCCATTCTGATTGAGCCTTTGATAAGTATCTGGTTAGTTTTTTTTTATTAAAATATGTGAATTTAAAAGAATTTATTAATAGTTTCTATGCTATGACAATTTGACTCTGTTTCTTTTTTTTTTTTTATATGAAATTTATTGTCAAATTGGTTTCC
>NW_024423218.1:0-43958 GCF_014898765.1 Herpailurus yagouaroundi
AAAGAAAGAAAGAAAGAAAGAAAGAAAGAAAGAAAGAAAGAAAGAAAGAAAGAAAGAAAGAAGAAAGAAATAAAAAGAACCTCAACTCACACATTGTATCACATATAAAAATTAATTCAAAATAGATTATAACCCTAAATGTAAAACCTAAAAGTATAAAACATCTAGAATAAAATGATAGGAAACCTCTATGACCTTGAGTTAAGCAAAGATTTCTGAAACATAACACCAAAAGTACTATCCACACACACAGAAAAAAAGATAAACTGGATTTAATTAAATTAGGAGATTTTGCTTTCCTAAGACACTGTGTCATAAATAGAAAGACCTACTCCAGAGTGAGAGAAAATATTTTCAAAACATGTATCTGGTAAAAAAAAAACAAAAAAAAACATGCATCTAGAATATACAAAGAACTTTTAAAACTCAATAATAAGAAAATCCAGTAGAAAATGGGGAAATGGCTTAAACAGACACCTCGCCAAAGAAGGTATTCATTTGGCAAAAAAAAAAAACATGAAAAAACACTCAATATCATTAGTCATTAGGAAATGCAAATTAAATGGGACACCACTAAACATGTATTAGAATAGTGACAACTAAAAAATTGGCTGGGCTAAGTATCAGCGAGAATACAGGACTCTTGCACAAAGCTAGTGACGCTGTAAAAGGGCATATCCACTTTGCAAAACCAGTTTGATGCTCTCTTTAAAAAGTTCCCATATGACCCAGCCATTCCACACCTATTTATACAAGAAAAATGAAACCTATGTCCACACAAAGATATATGTTATTGCTCATAACAACTTTATTTGTAACAGACAAAAACTGGAAATGACTCAAATGTCTATTAACAGATGAACTGATAAACAAATTCTGTACAGTGGCATACTACTCAGTAATAAAAGGAAGGAACTGAGGTACCTGGGTGGCTCAGACCTTTAAGCCACCAACTCTTGATTGCGGCTCAGGTAATGATCTTATGATTTGTGAGGTCCAGCCCCGCATAGGGCTCCACGTTGTTAGCGCAGAGCCTGTTGGGATTCTCTCTCCCCCGCCCCCTCTCTCTCTGCCCCTCCCCTGCTCACTCATGCTCTCTCTCGCTCTCAAAGTAAGTAAATTTTTTTTAAGAAAGGAACTACTGATACACGCTATATCATGGATAGATTTCAAAATAATTCCTCTGCATGAAAGAAGCCAGACAAAAATGAATGCACACTATATCGTTCCATTTATAGAAAACTCTAGAAACTGCAAGCTAATCTATAGCAATAGAAAATAGAATCGTGGGTGGGAGAGTAGAGACAAGGAGAGATCACAAAAAAGGCAAAAGGAAACTTTTGGGGCTGATAGAGATGCTTATTATCTTCATTGTAATGTTGGGTTTATAGATGTATTCATATGTGAGAATTCATCAGATTGTACACTTTACATAGGTGCAGTTTGTCTTACGTAAATTATGCCACAATAAAGTTGTGAAAAACAAGAGAGAGAAATAGTGGAAATAAGAGAGGAGTTTTGCATGGAGCAGTATTAATGAACAATATGCCATAAATTGCAAAAGAGGAGTTTAACTCATCCATCTGCATTTCAGGTGCTCTAAATATATTTTAAATGAAAAATCATGCTTGACTGGAAGATTTGCTCAATGCTCTCAGTTACGGCTGCTCAGAGCCAGAGGTAATCTATTCCACAGCCATTCAGTGCTAGCTAACCTTACTATGGTCATAGGAGAAACAACCAGCCTTTGATATATTAGCATTAAAAAACGACTAATCTAAAAAAAAAGAAATTGGAAGCAATCACTGGTGTCATGAACAACTAAGGTTTGGGAAAGATGTTAATAGTGTTTT
Source organism: Herpailurus yagouaroundi (assembly GCF_014898765.1). Taxonomy (NCBI): domain Eukaryota; kingdom Metazoa; phylum Chordata; class Mammalia; order Carnivora; family Felidae; genus Herpailurus; species Herpailurus yagouaroundi. The sequence continues at coordinate 1,854 of NW_024423218.1, forward strand.
AAGAGCAAGATGTGGATTAGGCAAATTTGAATTTTGTTTGTTTATTTCCTATGAACACAGTGAATGACACTGTTAAAGTTAGTCTGGGCACCATAATGAGAATGTCTTCTCATTAGCTACTTCAAAGGATTTTTACAACGATAAGATGTCAACGTAGTTGGTAAAGTCCCCTTGGACTTAAAAAAAAAAAAAAAAGCATCTCTTATCCAGGCCTCTGTTATTTATTGAATGGTCTGTTACAAACTCATGTCTAAAAGAACCATATTGCTTTAAGGATATTCACCAAAGAATGATATTTAGACACAGGGATCCTTAATGAATGAACCGCTGTATTAGAAAATTCTCCTAATACTCTTAGGATGGGGAAGACTTTGTAAAATAGAAAATTCATGAACAAAGATGATCTATTTCCACTCTTTTCGTCAAATCTGAAACTAAAATACCATGCTAAAGATAATCAAGCTTAGGAGCTAACACTGTGAAAGAAAGTAGCACCTGAATTACCCTGCACATATTGAAGCATGTTCAGATGATGCCCCTAAAGAATGGAAGGGGAAATATAGCTCAATTTATGGCAGCACTCAAAATTACTCAGTATAGCTCTTCCGAGACCCTTTCTTTGAAAGAGAAGGTTATTAATTTCAAGGTAACAATGAGTCTGGGCCAAACAGAAAAATGTCACTATTGCATAGCAGAATATCCTCCTAGAATGTTCTGAGTGATCATAGAATACCTATATTCTTTATAGAGAAGCACAAAATATCTTGCAGACTGTGGAGTATGTGCAATGGTACTTTTCTTCCTGGAGCAAAAACAATAATCCATCACTCCCACTCTGATACCTAATAAATACTGGCGTTTCAAAGAGAATTGCTTTTCATTTCAGCTTTGCAATTACCTTTATATACAACTTAGCTCAAACATCAGGCCTTCTATATCTCTTGCTTTTTATAAAACTGCCAAAGTCTATGTTTGAAGATTAATGCAAAGTGTAAGCCATTTTCTACAAAAATATGCTTAAAAGAAATTTAAGCATATAAAAAAGCAAATATGTCACTAACTTTTAAATGATATTGCTAAAAAGATGTGACTCTTCCGATATATTAAAATGATGTATTTTTAGTATTTGTTTGATTGAGGCTGTTTGAAATGTATAACTTGGTGTAATAAAAGAATCATGAGTCACTGCAGTCTTACCCTGATTGACATGTCCAAAGCTCCGCTGAGGAGAGCCTTGTATAGTTGTCATCAAGAGATTGGAAAGTGACATGCTTTTCAAAGATGAGATCAAGCAGTCACACTGAGTATTATATTATGTATATAATACACTGTATGTTCTATTATGTGGCATTACAGCATCAGTTTATGAAGTGCCATGTGAAAAATAGCATGCCTTGAGGTAAGAGCAGCCCAAGATTTCCTAACAACTGTACTAAATATAAGTGGATTTTATTGAACAGTAATCCTAATTATCTGTTATTCATTCAAGAAAAAAAAAAGATTGATTCTACAACAGGCCTTTTAAATTTACAGTTAGCTGACTGAAGTGCATGCAAATGGAAATAAAACTGCAGCCCTGGGACATTCTAAAACATGACACATGAGGTTGCCAAGGTAACCCACCAGGAGACTGCCTTGGCATCTTCTGGAATAAAATGGGAAGAAGACATTACAGTGAAAAGATGGGGGATGGGGATCTTCTGGGCCTGGTTATATAATAAAAGTGTTGCAAAAGACTACAACTCCATGAAATTGGTTCCAAACAAAAAAAAAAAAAACGTATTTCTCACAATTTGATGTTTAAATTGGGCAAGGCTTACGAGCCACGAGAGTGTAATTTTAAAAGCTATTTTAAATATTATTTTAACAGTATAATTATCTTAAAGCCACTGCGCAACAACATTCATTAAATTTTGCACTTACAAATAATTCACCTGTGGTCTACAGCTGACGTTCAAGGTGCAAAAGTGATGTTAACTTTGTAATATTTTACTGTTTGGGCAGGTCTTGGGAAGCAACAAAACTTGCCTAATATTCTCAAAATATAACATCCCAAGAGAACAATAAAACACATGACACTAAAAATCCTTTCACTTTAGCTCACTGTTAAATTTTACACTTGTCCCCTATATTCTTCTTTTAGAATTGCAAAGTATTCCTTTGATTTAGGAGTTGTTTCCTTATTTTTCACAATGCTCCTGTTTCTATTAAACACACACACACAAAGCTTTAGCTCCCTCTCTTTGAAGAGCTGATTCTCTCCAATAGAAGGTTATTCTATAAATAGTCAGTGAATCTCCTTGGCCTGTCCTTAGGCTTTTTTCATTTCTCCTCTGTCCCTGAAGATTGAACAAGAAGTCTGAGATGATGAAGGACAAACACGGGACTAGGCCACTTTGGTGTGTTGTATGACATCACTTGTGGCTGTCACAGCTCCGCTGCATTTAAGAATCCCATGTACAAGCAGAAAATTCAAATCGAAAAAAGGAGAATTTAAAAATAATGCCATTTATTCAAATGTTTATGTACTAAACACCTGCATTTTTTTAAGTCTATGTAAAAACAGAATTTGTGTCAGTTGGAACGTTACCAATAGCAAGATAACTGGAATATTTGATTGGGTATCCTGGATAGCATTTATCCAATCAATTCCATTTAAAAAATCAAAGCCAATTATTTTACATTGTATATTCATTCATAAAAACCGATGTTATTTTGTTATCTTGGTGCAGTGGAGATATTAAGGCAGACTTCCTTTCAAAAGATTAGTTTCCTTTTCATACATAAGCAGCTACAGACCTCCATCTGGTCATATCACTACTTTCCTCCAAATCTTTCAGTATTGGGGCACCTGAGCGACTCAGTCGGTTAAGTGTCCGACTTTGGCTCAGGTCATGACCTCACCATTCGTTTCGTGAGTTCGAGCCCCCATGTCGGGCCCTGGGCTGACAGCTCAGAGCCCGGAGCCCACTTGGGATTCCGTGTCTCCCTCTGTCTGCCCCTCCGCTGCTAGCACTCTGTCTCTCACATTGTCTCAAAAATAAATAAACATTAAAAAAATTTTTTTTAATCTTTCAGTATTAAAAAAAAAAATCTTTCAGTATTTCTCATCACCTATAGGTATGAAAGTATCCTTACTCTAATTCACAAAGCCCTTTTCAATTAAGACCCAGGATTTCCGCTTATACATGGTAGGCTCCAGCCACCAGAACTTCTCATTCTTTGTGAGTGCACAGGGATATTTATTTTTCTCTAAGACATTTGTCTACTTCTCTGAGAACTTGCTTCAACACAGCTCACATGTCACATCTTCTGTGACTAACGTACCCTCCTCTTCTCTCCTGAGGGAAGTGACTATTTTTTTCCCTTTGTTCCTGTTGCACTTTGTATTTATCTGGTGGACTATATATCACATTGTTATGTGCTTTAGAGCTCTATCTCCCATGCATTGTACACATTTTTTTAAGTTTATTTTATTTTTGAGAAAGAGAGAGAGCAGGGAAGGGGCAGAGAGACAGAGGGAGAGAGAGGATCCCAAACAGGCTCTGCACTGTCAGCACAGAGCCCCACATGGGGCTCAAACCCACAAATTATGAGATCACGACCTGAGCTGAAATCAACAGTTGGAGGCTTAACCAACTGAACCACCCAGGTGCCCCCATATGATACACTTCTTAAAGACAAAATATGTCTTATTCATTTTGGATCACTGGTACCTAATAGACTCTCTAGCACACAGTAGACAATAAATGCTTGCTGAATATTGACTGCACATATCTATATTGAACTGTAAAGTAAAGAACTGCTGGGGTGGGGAATGGATCCACAACTAGCTGATTCCTCAACTTTACATTAGAGCAGAGTCACCTAGTGAAATAGGTCTAGGGTTCAACAAAGGCATCAGTTTTTTTTTTTTTTATTTTTTTTTTATTTTTTTTTTTTTGGGGACAGAGAGAGACAGAGCATGAATGGGGGAGGGGCAGAGAGAGAGGGAGACACAGAATCGGAAACAGGCTCCAGGCTCTGAGCCATCAGCCCAGAGCCCGACGCGGGGCTCGAACTCCCGGACCGCGAGATCGTGACCTGGCTGAAGTCGGACGCTTAACCGACTGCGCCACCCAGGCGCCCCAAAGGCATCAGTTTTTTAAAGAAACATTGAAGGTGATTCTGACACCAGAGTTTGGGAATTGAGACATAGACTACTGAAGAGTATGTTACATGTACCACAGAAGTTTTCTAACATTGAAAAAGTTGGAAAGTGCAGGGATAGCCTAAAACTGGAGATAATTTCCATTAAATAATTGATCTAATTCATTTTAACAAAGTACAGTGTAATGCGGTATAAATGTTTACTGTAGAGTCTAAAATGTCATCTGTCTGCAAATTTTTTTAGGGAAAGCAAGTTACAAACAAGGTGATAAACCTATAATCTCAATTAAACCGCACACATCATCTTCTCAAGATCAGAAGCTCACCCACATTATCATCTGAATAGTCTCTAAACATGTCAGATCAAGAAAGCCTAGAGTTTCTGCAGTGAGAATCTTAGTCTTCTTTGTATTTGAAGGAAATCAGAGAGAAGAGTTTACAAAATGAGTGTCAAGTATAGAAAACCACTGAAGCAGCTCATATCATGAACTGCTCTGCTGCTTACAAAACAAATTGGGCACCAATAGGTTAGGACACTTTTTGGCTGTATTTTTTTAAGTTATTTATTTATTTTGAGAGAGAGAGCAAGGTGGCAGACAGAGAGGGAGGAGAGAATCCCAAGCAGACTCTGCAATGTCAGCACAGAGCCCAAGGTGGGGCTTGAGCTCATGAACTGTGAGATCATGACCTGAGCCCAAACCAAGAGTTGGACACTTAAACCGACTGAGCCACCCTGGTGCCCGTGTTGGCTGGATTTCTAATGTAAAATAACTTGATTAAATCAAGCTTATTTGAAGAGCTATAAAATTGATGCTTACATATTCCAGCTATCTTTTCCTAAAATTACTCATCTTGCTACTGTGTTCCAAGGGTCCATAAGGATCTCATGGAAGCATGGCCATGAGTGGTGTGAAAAAGACTTGTCTCCAGTCTCCTCTGCCTACAATTCTGTGAGAATCATAACTGATTTCTCAGAGTACACACAGTATATGACATCAGTCCAGTACAGCCACAGACTACACCAACTTCTCAGCAGCAATGAGCTAATATACACAAACCTGTGATCCTACCTCCAATTCTGATTTCAGTACCACCTCTCAAATAGCAAAGGAATATTCACCTGAACACCTTCTTTGCTTAGTACTGATATCTCGTTTTCCTTAACCCTTGCTGTCACCTTAAGATGCTGAATGGCACCACTGTACAGCCTCACCCCAAACCCAAACAATGGCCAGAATTCTCCACAGTGGGCAGATCACCTGGACCAGGACACCGCTGGTGGCAGCTAGACTTATCATGTTGCTGAACCTGGGTGAAGCATAAGGCTCTATCATTTAGCCACAATTTCCATATCCATAACTTTACCGGGCCATTCAGATAATATGCAGATAATTACTGCAAGACTTAGCTCTGTAACTGTATTCATATTTCTGCCCCCATCAAGGCTGGATATTTACTTCCTCCTTTTTTCACCCAGCCTGAGATGCTAAGGCCTCAGTATATATTACTATTAAGCCTGCGTTCACTAGCACGTGATTAAGTCCTGATTAAGTCCTGAACTCACTGGGAAGCTAATGCATTATGGTTACTAAACATCTAAATGCCCTAACTCTTGCTGGGAAATAAACTGTCATATCATGTAAGCACAGAATCATTGAAAAGAGTTGCCCCTGTTGATCTCCTGGCACATTTCCTTTTAAAAGCAATTTTTAAAAACATTTATTCTCCCCTATGGAAATTCATAGATTATTTAAAAAAAAAAAAAAAGTATCGTAGAGAAGAGTTTTTACTCCCAGGGAAAGAAGCATCGTTTACAAAACACATTTAGGAACTGATAGAATTGGGTTCATTTGGGTTGATGATTATTGTCATACTTTTCTAAAACTTTGTTTATACCATCCCCATGGGTTTTTCTAAATTGAACTGGTTGGTTGAAGTAAGTTCTAATACTATCAGACTAAATTAGAAATAAGAAGAGCTCATGGGCAAAAGAAACAGCAGAAATGGAAGACAAACAAGAAACAATGTCATAACTAAAAATAAAATTCTTCTAACAACTTTCTCCTCAACTCTCTAAAATCTTAAAAATAGGATTGCCTAGGGTCAGAGGACCCGCAGATACTCAAAAGTGTGATATTTCTTTATTTTATGGATTCAGGAAGTCATAGGAGAAAAGCAGCCCTGAAAAAAAAACAGAGCAACTTTATTTGCTTCCCTTCCTTGCTCTACTTCTATAGTCCTCTGAAGACTAATAATGCAAAATGCTTTCACCTCCCCGTCTGCTTTGCTTCAAGAGCTATGACACTAAAGGGTAAGTGTGTATATAAATTAATGCTATAGAACATCAATTTCTATTTACAAATTTCACTAAACTTTGACAATTATTTCAGTAATGTGCTGAAGACAGAAAAAAGATCTTAAGCAACTTCAGCTGAGTGGAGACACAGAATTAAGTCCAGTGCTATAAAATAAACATAGTTTTGATATTATAACCTAATTATTTCTCCATAATAGCTACTTACATATATACCTAAGTGTCCATTTAGTAATAAAAATAGAAATAAAGGAAAAATCAAGTATTTTTTTATACTTATTTATTTTTGGGAGACAGAGAGCATGCAGGGGAAAGGCAGAGAGAGAGGGAGAAAGTGAGGCAAAGAATCCGAAGCAGGCTCCAGGCTCCGAGCTGTCAGCACAGAGCCCGACGCAGGGCTTGAACCCACGAAGTGCAGAATCATGACCTGAGCCGAAGTTGGACGCAACCGACTGAGCCACCCAAGCACTCTGAAAATCAAGTATCTTGATTAGAAAATGATGAAAAATTTTCTTCCAAATGTAATTACTAAAGGAAAAATTAAAACGTGTGTGTGTTCAGTAGTAATGGCAGTGGTAGCAGTACTGATAACCCAGTGATATAGATTTCATATCCTAAACAGAACCTGGTGAGATAAAACCTTAGAACTAAGTACCAATCTTATATGTCGAGCCTTACTAATAAGGATAATTGCTAACTGATATTTATTCCCACTCTGTGTCATACACTGTGCTACGCATCAAAATTATAGAACTTCATTAAACCCTCATGCAATCCATATGGTGACACTGGAAGGGAAAAGTTAAGAGCCATATCTGTGGCTTTATCTTTAGGGGTGCCTGAGAATGTGATCCTTGGGCAAGTCTCCTAGTAATAGAGTTCACAAAATTAATACAAAAATAGGACACCAGATAGAAGGTGAGAATCCAGCCAAGAACTATGTATCAAACCAAGTACTTGTTTTATTGTCCAGAGCAAGTAATGAACAATCTGTATTGATAAAAAGCAACTTTTTTGAAGATTGGGGTCAATTATGAGCACCTGAGGCAACTGCTTGCCTAATTAAGAAAAAAGAGAAAGGGACTGCAGTGCTGATTACTCCCCTAAACCTAGGTTGTCTAGCATCTTATCTCATGATTACATTGTCCCAAGTATGGAATGACTGGAATATCAAAAGCAACGCATATTAGTCATGCAGAATACATGGCCTATGCTATGGTGTTGCTTTGTGTGCTGTGCTATTTCCTTCCTCTCCCTTCCTTAAATCCAAAGGAAAAAAATATTGGTGCTGGTTAAAAGTATTTGTCTCGTGAACTTGATGGTCAATCCAAAACCATAAGCCATTACTGCCGGCATAACAGAAAGGGTTCACTATCTGTATTTTACAGAAAAGAAAATGTAAGCTTAGAGATTAAGTTACGATAAGTAGGCAAACCAGTACTAGAATTGTCTGACATAAAAGAAAGATCTTTTAAATAATACCAGATACTTTGTCCGTATTGCTTCCTGCCATCTTACCAGTCCTGTTATGAAGCTCTCTATTATTGGTTACTAATGACTTCATCATATAACTGTATTTTCATAGTTGATATGTAATCTAATTATATTCCTGATGGATAAAACTCATCACTGTACTGCCAGAAATCTCTCTGATATCAAACGTATCTACCCCTTGGCTCTCTCTGATTTACTTCCTTTCACTATTCAAGTTATCACTATGGTCTTATATTTTCCTTTAATTTCTCCCCAGGAACATAAGAAAACATTAAAACAAGAAACATTAAACATTAAACAAGAAACATTAAAACAAGAAAACATTAAGAACAATTTTTTAAACCTATTTAAATATACACCTATAATTATTTTGCTGATTTTTTCCAAAATGCACCAAAACATCAGTTTATTATTTTTAAGTTTCTTATTAGATGTTGGTATTATTTTCCCCAATACTCTTTATGTGGCTCTTCTCATCCATGTTATCATAAACTACAACTACCTTAAGGGTAGGGACTGTGTCTGTCAACATCTTCCTCTGTGTATCCAGATATCATAATTGTTGGACAGTAATAAATATTATAATAAAAGATAATTAATGCACATGTCTGGTATGTAGAGCTTTTTGTGTAAATAAATAGACATTTACTAAACTCAACTTGAATGATCATTTTTATAGAATGCCAAAACAAAAAGCTGAAAGTTATGAACCTGGATTTATATTAGAGGGTACATGAAAGAGAAATTTCATCTGAGTTGCAATTTTGTATTAGCCCTAGGTATAGAAACTTTATTTCCTTTTTGCCATTACTTTTAAGAAAGGAATAAATTTTATTACAAAACCTACACAAGCATATTCATGAGAAGAAAAGGAGTTGGTTTATCTTCCAACCTAACCTTAAAATAAAAACTGAATGACCTGGCTCTGCTTTTATAAAGTCATATAGGAAAACCACTTTTCATTTTTTTGTGGTCCCAATTTAGAAGTGCTGTCTACATTGTACTGCATTAACCTTTTAGAGTTCTATTCTACGAATTCCAGAAGCACAACTATCCCTTGAACATCTCAATGGGTCACATCTGGTTTCTATAGGATACATAAGCATGTTGTCAATGATGACAGGATATCTTCTGGAAATACTTAACACAGAAAATTTTCAAAGGATATATATTCTGGATAACAAAGATTTGCTCTTAACAAAAATTACTATTTTTATTCTAAAAATATAAGGCAATACAGACTCACTAATGTTATATATTATACCCACTAGCTTAACCAATAATTCTGTTCACTAAAAATTCTATTGCCTTTCCCTAGTTTATTGTATTGTTGTTCTGTTTATATACTGAAATGAATATATATCTCTTATAAGTATAATTAAAAATATATTTATATGTGATAACATATATAAAATAAAAATAAATATTATATACCAAAGTCCAAGTGACTTACAAACAAACAAACAAATATTTCCCATAGTTCTGGAGGCTGTGAAGTCCAAGATCAAGATGGCAGAAGGTTTGGTGTCTAGTGAGATCCTACTTCCTAGTCCACAGAAACTCATATTCTTGCTGGGTCCTCATATAGTACAATGGGCCAGGAATTTTCTGAAGGCACTTATGGAATTCATGAGGGTTCTACCCTCGTGACTTAATTACCTTCCCAAAACCCCACACTCAAATACCATCACACTGGGGATTAGGTTTCAACATATGAATTTGAGAGAGACACATTCAGTCTGTAGCAATAAATTATTGAAAGTATAATTATGTTTTAAAGTGTTAAAGTTTTCATACATTGTCAACATGATCTTCTTACACACCTTATAAGGAATCTATTATAATTCCACTTGGAGAGAAGTTAGTGAAGAGCAGGACATAGATTTGAACCAAATCTATGTAATTTTAGAGCTATTATACTTTATTTACAATGTGTGATTTTTAAATTGTTATTAGAAAAGTAATTTATTGTAAAAATATTAATGTAAATGAAACTATCACACAGAGATAACACCTGTTTATATTTATGTAACACCTGTTTATATTCAACAAATATAAACTCTTGCAGTTATATTTATATATATAAACATATATTGACATAATATATTATTATTACAACCAATATTGACACATCTATTTATATATATTCATAGGGAGATGTGTTATCATCACATGTATTTTTTATATATCCAATTTTTTTATATCCAATATTTTCTCCTACTTTTCAATTTATAAGTTAGTGAGATTTTTCATATATCATTAAATATTCTTCTCACATCACTTTTATTTATTTTCCTTTCAATATATGAAATTTATTGTCAAATTGGTTTCCATACAACACCCAGTGCTCATCCCAAAACTCATCACTTTTAATGGTTGTGTAATACTCCCTTATAATAATTTACAATGTAATATTGTTATTAACTTACAATTGGTGTTGTCAAGTATTTCAATCATCCAACAACATGAAATTGGTTAAATAAATTGTTTTTGGTATTTGCTGTATTCATGGCTTTCCTTTCCCTACTATCAACCTTCATTCATTACTCACTTCTGAGCAATTTAAATTTTGTTCTCTTCCACTCATTGGAAACTGCTTTTGCCAAAACAACTTGGTAACTTTTTGTTATCAAACCTAATAACTATGTGTCATGCTTCTTAACTGACTGATCTGCAAGGGTGCCACTGTAGACAATGTCATTCCTCTTCCTTATATGGATTCATTTAAGCCATATGCAGTTGTTTTCACCTAGTGATTTCTCCATCAGATCTTCCAGATCTCAGCTTAAGTCACCTTCCCAAGAAGGCCCTCCAATAACATCCTCTCTAAATAAGTCTCCTGCTGTTTTACATCCTGAACACTGTTCATTCACAGACACAGCACAATTTGTTAAAAAAAAAAAAAAAAAAAAAGATTAATTTTTTGGGTGGGGTCTTTGGGGTTTTCTGTATACAGTATCATGTAATCTGCAAATAAAGTTTGATGTCTTTCTTGCCAGTTTGGATACCTTTTATTTCTTTATGTTGTCTGATTGCTGTGGCTAGGACTTCCAACACTGTGTTGAATAACAGTGGCGAGAATGGACATCCCTGTCTTATTCCTGACCATTGTTTATTCAATAGATGGAAAACACCAAACTACAAGAAAACTTTCTATTTTATTTAGCGATGTAAATCTATCGCACCTCATAGTTCCTTGCCCTGGGTACTGCGCTGAATAGTGAATGAAACTTTCCTTCCCACCATTCCTCCTGGGAGAGAAGGACTTTCGTTGTAAATTTATCACTGAAGGGCATACGAGTCCTGTGACTCAAAGTAATGCTGTAAACTTTGTATAATTCATCAAAAAAAAAAAATTTTAAGGTGGCAACATCAAAAGGAAATGAATGTGAAAAGAATATACTCATGAAGTCGCTGTTGATAAAAACCATTAAAACTCCTTGTCACTAACTGTAGGATCATAAGCTATTTAGTCAGCTTGCCTCAAGACAGATTTTGATCAGTTATTATAGATCTCTCACCTAGATTAATAGTTTGAGACTTTTCTTTAAAAAAATAAAATTATGCTAAGGAAATGTCATAAATTCACACATGTTCTTTGTTTTCACCTTTAAAAGTAGATGATTCTATGATTCTATGATTCTCAAAATTCAATTATATGTCTCAAAAAGGACAATTGCTATTATAACACTTTCCCTCTTGAAGATTAATTACCTTCCTCTAGCTTTGCTTCTTCAGTGAAGAATTTCTGGTACCAGACATTAACCAGAGATTCCATTGTCAGCGTTTTTAAAGTTTGAACTTAATTATATAGAATTTTTTTACATATTTCTTTTAAGCTATCACACGTTTCAAGGTATTGAATGTTTCTATGAATCCCTGCATATTTAAGTGTACTTCTGTAAGTTCAAGTTTCAGTCTTCTGATGAAAAGAGAGATAGATATAGATATAGATATAGATATAGATAGATATGCTTGATTTTTCAATCAAATCTTAAAGAATTTATTGAAGCTCATTTCTTGGCTTAAAAATATTTTAAACTACAATTTTTCAATGTTGAAAAGCTCCCACATTAAATTCAAAAAAAAAAAAATGGTGCTCTGTGCAACCCAACATGCATCCAGTTCCTCTCCAGATCTCTAGCTTCTCTAATCCATACTGCCAGTGGTATAGATTGTACTCCAAACACAAACCAGCTTCTTTATCAAGCTCATCACCCAGCAGTACTGCACAACCTAGAAGCAGTCCCAGAACATGTTTACTAAATCAAGGTGCTTTTTTTGTCTTTTCATAGAGTTATCATGTTCTTTTCAAAGATAATAATAGACTCCTAAAATCACTAAAATTCCTGAGATATTTGTATTAAATCACAGATTGATAGTCTTAATCTTAAACTAACGTTGTCATGCATGGGTTTCTTTAGGAAGATAAGTAGATTGCAGCTGCAATAGGTTTTTTCATTATTTTTTCTGGGAATACACAACCATTTACATCGTCGGAAATCTATTTAGTTAGTAACAGTATCACTTGTCAAAAAAAATCTTGTTAATCAATAAATAAGGGGAAATAGTTAGTCCATGATTATAGCTCTGTGAAGAGTCATTATATCCTGACAAGGGACCAATACATATTCAGCATCAGAAATCATATCCTCAAAGAATGAGGTTTTGTGGTCGTTACTGAAGAATTACAAGTCACGGTACTTGTTAAGATTTTGACAATCTTTATTTGTCAATCTGTATTGACAAATTGTATTTGTCAGATTGTACAATTGACAATCTGTATTTGTATAAATATATCAAACCAAACAGATTAAATCCAGCTTGCGCACCTAGTTTCCAGTGAAGTATTGTCTTCCTTTTGCTGCTTCCTCACCCAGCCAATCATATATCTTGAACATCATTTTACTTGTTGTACACACATTTGCTTGTCTATTCTTCTAAATGGTAAGCTTCTTGAGGGTAGGAGCCATTTATTTCTTTTATAAGCAAAGCTGAAGGTCAAAAAGCATAGTAATTACTAAGAATCCTATATTTCTATAGGCTTTAATTTCACTCACTCCATCTAAGTTTGAGCACATTTTGCTTTGCCACAAATTTCAATCTTTTTATATCCACCAAAACTCATGTATAAATTTGACATACTTTTCAACAATAGACATAAAATGGTAAAGCAAATCTCTCTTCACATCTATTGGTTTAATATTTGTCCCTCCCTCTCCTTTATTCAAATGAGAGCAATCTCATGATGAGTAGGTAAGGAGAAATAAAGACACCAAAAGTAAGCTTAAGTCATTTTTAACAAACTCCCTATAGATTTGGACAAAGGTTTCACTGCATCCTATCAGGCAGTATAATTCATCACAAATTAATGTTTGCATTTAAATGTTTTTATCTTGTCATCTAAAAGCAGTTATAATTATAGATTAGTCTCTTAGTATTACTTTTATAATGAAAGCTTCCAAAAGAGAATTTGTCAAACAGTGAGATTTGGCATCATAGTTGATTTACTATAACACATGTTTTTATTCACTTGTATATTATGTAGATTTTTATACTATCTTTAAGCAAGTTTTCCATAAAAAGGTAACAAGGGTAATTTGAATATCTATAATTTAACACCTTAGGTTATTTAATATACATGGAATTTGAAAATGGCTAATAGCGTGATATAATTTCTTTTAGAGTAGTTTAGTACTTCATATGTTCTAATTCCAACTGTGACTAATCAGTACCTTGCAAAAAATGTGAACACTATAATTGTTACAGTAAAGGAGACTTTAAAAATGAATAGTAAAGTAAAAATAATATTTCTTAGTCATTTAAAAGTAGCTTCTTTTTTTCATACTCCTTTCCTAACATCCAATAGTCATTGTATCTCTATTTTTATTTAACATCGGGAATCATTTCAAAGAATAAAATTTTCTATTTTTATAAATCAAAGGAGTTAGATAATATCACACATCAAATTCTCTTTATCCTTAGAATGAGGAGGAAATAAAAGGCAACAGAAGGAATTTTTATTGAGCATCTCCTCTTTAAAAGACATTACACTCTAAGTATAAATACCAGATTTTCATTCTCTTGCTTGAATCATTCCCACTCAGTGTTCTATAACATATCTGAGATGGCTATGCCCTCTAAATTTTTCCTGCTTGGTGGCCTCATCCTACTTGATTACCCCCTCTGTCTAGCTCAGATTCCATTACCTATTATTTCAAATAATCTCATCAGTATCTTTCCTTGCAGTCCTTGGCTTTTCCTCCCATACCTCTGCCAAAATCCCAACAGGTATTTACCATCCTTGAGTTTGCTTCTAGGTTACTGAGATCTGCTAGAAAAAAAATAACCAACAATAGGAGACAGATTAGAATTTACCAACTCCATTGATTTTAATAATGCCTAACCAATTTCTGAAGGTATAACAAGTAAAAAAAAAAAAGGGGGGGTGGAGTAGAGAAAAAGAAAACCAAGCTGCTACTTAATATATTTAGCTCTATGGAGGTTATCAGATTGCTAAATGTTGAGGGCAAAATTTAATTTTATCATGAAAAGCTGATGCGCTTACTGGAGCTGTAGAAATCAATCTATCAAGTGGCAAGATAATGATAGCACAGATAGACTCTATGATGACTCACCCTGTTTGAAATGATAACCATTTGCAGAGACTACTCTTAAGCAACCCTCAATTTATTTTATTGGTATAAATTGAATGTGCTTTTCCCCTATGAACCTAATCTGCCAAAATCTAAACCTACAATTTCTCTCACTGTTTTCTTATTTAACCCAATGGCACTTAATGTCATCAGTCTGACCCTACACATATGTTATATGGTTGAATGTAGGACTCTGCCAATTTTTTTCTCATTAACCACTTAAGTGTTTCATTCACCCTAGCCTTATCTGTGAAGCAGTGATAAGATTTAGCTCATCTGTCAGATCCTTGTGCAATAATTCGTTCCTACTTTTACGTTAGAAAACTGGAGTTTTAAAAATTTATCCCTTCATGATTATAATAAATTCTTAAGTTCTTTGAACAGTTGTATCTAAATCTCAACTTCTAAGTACATGTTTTTATCATTTAGAATGATTATTTGTTTGAAATCTATGGTTAAAGAATATTCTGTTTTCAATACATATTTTTTATTTTTAAACAATTTTTAATGTTTATTTGTGTGTGTGTGTGTGTGTGTGTGTGTGTGTGACAGAGAGAGAGAGAGAGAGAGAGAGAGAGAGAGAGAGAGAGCATGAGCAGGAGAGGGGCAGAGAGAGAAGGAGACACAGAATTTGAAGCAGGTTCCAGGCTCTGAGCTGTCAGCACAGAGCCCGATGTGGGACTCAAACTTACCAACTGTGAGATCATGACCTGAGCCAAAGTCGGACACTTAACTGACTGAGCCACCCAGGCACCCCTCAATACATATTTTAAAATTTATTTAGTATGTAGACAACCAAGTAGAAAATAAAAGGATGTATTTTTATTAGAAAAGAACAAATGACTAGGATGAAAATTGGTCTTCTCCCTGTCATACCCATACCCATTGAATGCTTATGGGAAAAACATAAAGAGCCTGGATTGATGATTGACTTTTCTTTCTCATAACTTAAAAAAAAAATTAGACATTTATTTCTATGTATCTAATTTAGAAATTTATTTCTATATATCTAATTGTCAAAGTCGAGGTTTAAAAAAATTTTTTTTTCAACATTTATTTATTTTTGGGACAGAGAGAGACAGAGCATGAATGGGGGAGGGTCAGAGAGAGGGAGACACAGAATCGGAAACAGGCTCCAGGCTCTGAGCCATCAGCCCAGAGCCCGACGCGGGGCTCGAACTCACGGACCGCGAGATCGTGACCTGGCTGAAGTCGGACGCTTAACCGACTGCGCCACCCAGGCGCCCCAAAAGTCGAGGTTTAAATGCTTAAATTAATACCTTTTCCATACCTCATTCATCTTGATCATTTTCCTCTTAACCACATGTCCATTCTTTTCGTTCTCTCCCCTTTTAGTTCAAGTTATATTTTTATATCCTTTCCCCACTCCTCTCTCTCCCTTTTTCTCTCGTCAGCCACCACCTCTCCCTCTCTCCTTCTGTCTCTCTTTCATTCTCTCTCTACATGCCACCCCCCCCACACACACACCTCTACCCGCCCTCTAACAACACCTTAGTCCACCCACAAATATCTTCACCATCAGTCATCTCTTTTCCACTCAACTACCACAAACAGGGTTTGGATGTTCAGTAACTCTTGAGTGGCCAAGTGTAATAACCATTAACTAATTTCCTTCTCTAATCTAGTTATCTTTAGCTTCTGGAGAGTTTCAGATTGCTCTCAAAATATGATAGCTTTATATCCTCTTGCCTGTAAAATCCTATACACATAAAATTCACCATGTAGTTTATGATGACTAGCAGTTACAGAAGCCAGACCACAGGTATTGGTTTAAAATTATGCTCTTGCTTCCCCCACTTCCAATCTAGCCCTACCCCACTGCCACTTTAATTCTCCTGATGTATTGACAAATCACATTAATTTTCCTCAAAAAACTTGTTATACCCCACTATTTGTTGATTCTTAATCTAAACCTTTATTCTGGACTCAAAATTCTGTAAAGTACAGCTTTACTTCCAGTAAGACTCACCATTCTTGTATTCTGTGAAGCCTACAGTCTAGCTCAAATTACTATGCACCAAATGTGTTCCCTATTGTCCTTCCTTTACTGATTTCCTCTGCCTAAACGCTCTCTACACCAATTAAAATATACCACTTCCTAGGTTCCAAAGAAATTCTGAATTCATTTGGGTATAGCATGGACATTAGGGGTTTTAAAGCTTTCCATGGGTCTCTAATGTGTAGTTAATTTTGAAAAACACTGATGCAGATAATCTAATACCCTCAGTTCTTTCTCCATTCTAATAATTTTAGAAGACACAAAACTAGATGAAGATACTTATATTGATCTGGCAAAGTACTCACATTCATAATATATGAAAATTCCCCCAAATTAATGGGGAAATGGCAGGAAAATTTTAAAATATGCAAAAGATTTGAACAAGCATTTCACTTATGAGAATACATTTATCTAAGTGATCATTGATAAAATCAAGGTGTAGTCGAAAGCATGAGTCATAGGGGCACAAATACAAAGTACAATAAGATACTACTACACATTTAATATTGGATAAATAGTTTGACCACACAAAGTGGTGGTGGGCTGATATAGAACTGGAATTCTCTTTTACTACTCATACACGTGTAAAACCATTTTAGAAAACTATCTGGCA
The DNA here is from genome assembly GCF_014898765.1 of Herpailurus yagouaroundi. Classification (NCBI taxonomy): domain Eukaryota; kingdom Metazoa; phylum Chordata; class Mammalia; order Carnivora; family Felidae; genus Herpailurus; species Herpailurus yagouaroundi. Next base: position 19,100 of record NW_024423218.1, read on the forward strand.
GTATCTATTAAAGCTGAACAGAGCTGAATATATATACATCCTTATGATGTTAGCAATTCTACCCTTATGTATCGCCCCCAAAATGATATTCATGCACACAAGACAGGTAAATACAACATTATTCAAAATAGCCATAAAGTGGTAAACATATCAAATTTCATTGTACATATGTGCAACAACATGGACAAGTCATAGACATAATGCTGAGTGACAGAAGCCAGAGAAAAGAATGCACTCTGGGTGGTCTTATTTACATAAATTTAAACTGGCCAAATTAAACCATGGAAGTGGAAGCCAGCAGAGTAGTGACTTTGGGACGGAGAGAGAGAAGTAATGCCTGAGAGGGAAATAAGAAAATTTTCTGGAATATGAGGTAGTTCTATAACTTGATTTGAATAATGGCTACATAAGGTTCACTTTGTAAACAGTTCATTGAGCTATACATTTAACTAGATGTATGTTATACAGTATACTTCAATTTGACATTTTTAAAAGGGAAAGATCTATACGTATTTACAGGTCATGAAGGTAGAACTTTAAGATGTATTACTAATGAAGAAAGAACACATTTTTGCGTAAAAAATGGACTATCATTTGGAAAATCATGGGTCATACTAAAGTAGTGAACAATTAAAAATATTCAACAGTGATACATACAGAGCTCACATTTCATTTGCTACTAACGACACCCATGCCACATTGATTCTGGCATAATGAATAATGGAAACCGCAGACATGAGTGCTCAGACAGGACCTGAAATAAGACAATGTAAACCCTTTCTACAGAGTAAAGATACATAAGTATTGCCCATCCTCCCAAAGTTAAAGGTAGTAGTAGCCTGTAATAAATGACTTCCTCTCATACATGAGATTTCACTTTGAGGGCAACATACTTACCTAATGAACTACCTAATATCCAGGAAGTAATTTTTTTTTCTCAAAAGAGCATCTGAATCTTCCAAATAATTTTACATTTCTTTTTCACTTTCTAGAAAGTATGAATGCACCACTATTAAGAGGAAAAATTTGACTCTACTAATTACACAAATTATTCAGTATTTTTCAAATAGAGACAAAGCTAGATTAGATCACCAAACATCATTTCTTAAAATAAAGTTTAAATATTGATTAGACAGCAAATGCTATAGTTACTATGAATTAAAATGACCAATTCTATGTAAGTTACTAAGAGAAATTAATATTGCCTATTAACAATTTATTGTGACATATTTAAAAACTATACTTTCACTCACCAGCAAGCTATTCTCTTTTGTAGACAATCTATATTAAGGCACATTGGATATCAGATATCCTATTATTTATATACTTTCATAAAATACTTGTTAGCTCTTTATATTTTAGCAACAAAGAGACATACAAAATCTACTTTTACTCCCCACCTCCCTCTTTATTTCTAATAACATGCTTTTAACTGCCAGAAGAAACCTGGCCAAAATATCATCATATAATTCATACATTAAGGTGCACAAAATTCCAAAATCCTCAGGCTTATGTATAACATTCATATTTTTAGCACCTAAAACTATATTGTTTAATTGTGAACTATAATAATTTTTGTAGCTGAAAGTAGATATTTTCAAAATTAATAAAAATTAAAATATGTAAATATCTTTCTACTAACTATATTAGAATGCATTTAAAATAGCCATAAAGTACATCCAATTGGCTAATATTATATTTAATGGCAAAAAGCCATTCATGTTTAGAATTTTACATTTCCACTAAAAATTTTTTTTTTAATGAAAAGATTGGATATATCTTAAAATCAATTTAAGTGGCCGATGACCTTAAGGACATCTCACCAAAAATGGTAAACAGATGCTAAATAAGCATCTGTGAAAAAATGCTCCATATGTCATCAGGGAAATGCAAATTAAAACAACAATGAAATACAACTACAAATCTCTTAGAATGGTTAAAATTCAAAACACTGATGACACCAAATGCTGGAGTGCATGTGGCGTAACAAGAACACTCATACATTGCTGGTGGGAATGCAAAGCGGTACCCTTTGAAAGACAGCTTGGCAGTTTCTTACAAAACAAAACATATTCATAGCATATGATCCAACCATCATGCTTCTTGGTATTTACCCCAAAGAGCTAGAAACTTCTTTCCACACAAAAATCCACAAACGGATGCTTATAACAGCTTTGTTCATATTGCCAAAAGTTGGCTGCAACCAAAATGTCCTTCAGGAGCTGAATGGATAAATAAACTGTGGTACAGACAATGGAATATAATTCAGTGCTAAAAAGAAATGACCTATCAAGCCGTGAAAAGACATAGAAGAAACTTAAATGTTTATTACTAAGTAAAATATGCCAATCTGAAAAGGCTGCCTACTGTATGATTCCAACTATGCCACATTCTGAAACGGCAAAACTACAGAGACAAGAAGATCAATGGTTGCTAGGGGTTGGGGTCAGAGTGATGAATATGATTTTTAGGGAGTGAAAATACTTTTATGCACACATGTTACTATATGTTTGTATTATGTAAATAAACACATTTGTATATTTGTAGCAAGTACAATACCAAGAGTGAACCTCAATGTAAAGTATGAACTGTGGGTGATGATGTGTCAGTGTAGGTTCCTTAATTGTAACAAATGTACTGCTCTGGGTGGGGGTGATGTTGATAATGGGGGAGGCTGTACATTTGTGGGAACAAGCGGTATATGGGAAATTTCTGTATCTTCCTCTCAATTTTGGTGTGTGTCTAAAAATCCTAAGGTCTTAAAGCAATCAATTTATGCTGGAAAAATGCCTCTACATTTCACTTTTCCAAAGCATTTCAACAAATACTTGCTATGAAAGACATGTGTTTCATTGACTTTTGTGTGTGTGTGTGTGTGTGCTGACATGCTTTGATTCCTGTCACATTTTCTTTTATGTGTGTTGTCATGCTTTGATTCCTGTCACATTTTCTTTCATGAATCTTCTATAGATATTTTCTTTATGGTTACCATGGGGCTTATATAAAATATCTTATAGCTATAACAATCTATTTTAACCTGATAACAACTTCAAACATATATAAAAATTACTCATTTACATACCCCACCCCCACTTTGTAATATTGATGTCACAAATCACATCTTTATATATGGTGTATCTATTAACATAATTTTGCACCTATAGTTATTTCTATGCTTTTGCCTTTTATTATTTTTTTACTTTTTGATATTTATTTTTGAGAGAGAGAGAGAGAGAGAGAGAGAGAGCGCATGAGTGAGGGAGGAGCAGAGAGAGAAGGAGACAGAGGATTTGAAGCAGGCTCTGAGCTGATAGCAGACAGCCCCATGCAGGACTCATTCTCACAAACCATGAGATCATGACCTGACCCAAAGTCAGACACTTAACCGAATGAGCCACCCAGGCACCCTATATGCTTTTGACTTTTAAATTTTATCCAAAAACAAAAGTGCTTTAATTACCACCAATACAGTATTGCAGTAATCTGTACTTGCTTATATATTTACCCTTACCAGCAAGCTGTATATTTTCATATGCTCTCTGCATGTTTTCTGTATAGCATCCTTTCATTTCAACTTGTAGGATTCCCTTTATAATTTCTGAAAGGGCATATCTAAAGGTGATGAACTCCCTCAGCTTTTGTTTACCTGGGAAAGTCTTTATTTCTCCTTCATCTTTGAAGGACACTTTTACTAGGTTAGTATTCTTGGTTAGCAGGTTTTCTCCCCCTTTGGGCACTTCGAATACGTCATCCCATTCCCTTCCAGTCTGAAAGGTTTCTGCTAAGAAATACACTGATAATCTTATGGGAGCTCCCTTGTACATGACAAGTTGCTTTTCTCTTGCTGATTTCAAGATTTTCTCTTTGTCTTTGACTTTTGACAGCTTAATTACAATGTGTCTTTTGGTGTGGGCCTCTTTGGATCCATAGTAGTTGAATTTCTTTGAGCTTCCTGAACTTAAGTGCTCATTTCCTTCCTTATATTTGAAAAATATTCAGCCATTATTTCGTCACATATTCTCCCCCTCCCCTTCTCTTCTTTCTGAAACTTCCATATGCATGTAGTAGCTGGTTTTGAGTTCCTTAAGTTTTCTTCACTTTTCTGTATTATTATTATTTTTTGCTCCTCTGACTTAATAATATCAAATGATCTGTCATTGCGTTCACTGATTTTTTTTTCTTCTATTTAATCAAATTCAACATTAAATTCCTCTAGTGAATTTTTTAATTCAGTCGTTGAATTTGTTTGGTTTTTCTTTATACTTTGTTTCTTTGTTGATATTTTCATTTTGTTCATGTATTTTCTTGACTTTGTTGTTATTCTGTGTTCTTTTGTAGATCATTTACCTCCTTGAAGGCAATTATTTTGAATTGGTTTTTAGGTAATACATCAATCTCAATTTCTTTAGGTTTATTTTGTTCCTTTTATTGGACAATGTTTCTGTTTCGTTGTGTCCTTGTGATTTTTTTTCCTCCCAATTTTTGGATTTGAGAAAACGGCATTTCTGTCAGTCCTTATGGCTGGCTTTGGACAGCCCAAGACCTTCGTCAGTTAACCCAGCTATGATTCTGGGGGCCTTTGAAAACGTTTGAAGGGTAGGGATGTGACTTCTCTGGGCTTGAAAATTTCCCAATTAGAGATTTACCGGTTTCTTTTTCAGGAGCTCATAATCTTTTGTTCCCTCTGGTGACTGCACAATACTGCAAGTTCTATAGTGCTGCAACAGCAAGTTGTTCAGCTCCCTTTTGTTCTCAGCAATGCCTAGGCATCCAAAGTATCTTGATTCCCTGTCAGGGATCCAAGTCAGGCCATACAGAAACCAGTTTCTCAGGCAGCCCTCTGTAAATCCAGATGAATGCTTCTCTCTTCTCCCTCCCTCCCAAGAAACCATGAGCTGGGTGCATTTTCCCAATAGCACCCAGTCACATTAGCCTCTGTGCCACTGTAGGTCCTCCAGTGAAGATTAAGTTATCCCCTTTTTCTCTTACTTTCAGTGACCCCCCAAGCAAATTAGGCTGGCTCCAACTATGCCAGCCTGAGCTAGAGTTCTCTCCAATGACACTGAACTGTGCTGGCTTGAGGGTGAGGCAATTGAGAGTAAAGTTAAATAATTCTTCCCATTCATTTCTATGTAGCTGTACTCAACTTTTCACCTGCCTGTGTAACTGCAACTTCTGAAGATGTTCCTGGAGTTCCCATAAAGATATTTTGGTCCACATATTGCTAGGTTACTGTCTTTGTAGGAAGACAAAGCCTGGGTCTTCCTGTTCTCCCATCTTGCTCTTATTCTCGTTGATCTCTGCTCTGGTCATGATTATTTATCTTCCCACTTATTTTGGTTTTATTTTGCTCTTTTTTAATTATTATTACAGTAGACACTGAACCCATTGATATGAGATCTTTCTTCTTTCCTTATATGGGCTTTATAATGCTATAAATTTCCCCCTCACACTGCTTTAGTAGCATTACACAATTCTGATACATCACATTTTCTTTTTCATTCAATTCAAAATACCTTCTAATTTCTCCTTTGATTTTTTTTCCCTTTGACTCATGTTATTTAAAAGTATATTATTTAATTTCTAAATTTTGGAGGATTTTTCAAGAGAGCAACCTATTAGTAATTTCTAATTTAATTCCACTGTGGTCACTAACATACACTGAATGACTTAGATCCTTTTCAATCTTTTGAGACTCGTTTTATGGCCCAATGCACTCTGTCTTGGTAATGTTTGTTTGTGAGTACATGAAAAGAATGTTTGGTTTTGGATAGAATGTTTGGTTTTGGGTAGAGAATTTTATAACTGCCAATGACGTGAAGTCATTGTGGTTCAAATCTTCTATTACCTTACTAATTTTTCTTTCTCCTGTTCTATCCATTGTTGGGAAGATCTGTTACTATACTTGTGAGTTAGTCTGTTTCTTCTCATGGTTTAAGCAATGTTTACCTTATGTATTTTCAATCATGGTTATAGGTGCATAAGTTTTTTGTTTTGTTTTGTTTTTTTTCTTTTGAGAGACAGAAAACTCATGAATGTGAGCAGGGGAGGGGCAGAAGAAGAGAAAGAGAGAAAATCTAAAGCAGGCTCCACACCCAGTGCAAAGTCCCACAGAGGGCTCAATCTCACAAATGTGAGATCATGACCTGAACTGAAATCAAAAGTCGATGCCCACTGAGTCACCCAGGTGCCCCTATACATTCATAAGTATTGATAATTCACCTCTTTATTGGTACAAAATAAACTTATTTATCTCTGGAAGAAATTCTTTGCTCTGAAAGTTACTTTGTCTGATATTAATATGATCATTCAGATTTTGTTTTATAAAGTGTTAGGATCATATAAATTCTTCCATTCTGTTACTTTTAGGTTACTTATATCTATATACTTGAAATTTGTTTCACACAGGTAACTGTTGTTTCTTACCCAATCTGACAATCTCTACATTTTATTTGAAATTTCTACACCATTTGAATTTATCTGTTATTAATATGTTTAGCTTGAAATCTATTATCTTGTCATTTGTTTCTTATCTGTCCCATCTTTTCTTTGCTTCTATTTTCCTAATACTGCAGTTTTTTAGATCAGCGAATATTTCTATCATTTTATCTCCGTTGTGGACCTTTTAGCTATAACTCTTTGTCATTTTATATGGTTGCCTCAGGATTTAGAGGATAATGTTTAACTTTTCATAATTTTTTAACTAATACCACTACACATAAAGCATAAAAACCTTAAAACAGTATAGTACAGTAAAAAACCTTGGATTGTGTGTAACTTCCTGTGTGAGTGTTCTGCAAGATGAGCAAACATTTCTAATTTGTAAATCTTAACTTGATAAACGAGTGATGTCTTGCAATATGATGCCAAATTTCACATGATCACAACTGAGCCAATAGTTCTTGAAATTCACTTTGACATACAAGTGCTTTGGAGTGCAAGCATGTTTCTGGATGAATTATGCTTGCAAACCAAGGTTTTACTCTACTTCTATTTTCCAATCTCAATATGTATGCCAATGCCCATTTTAATTTTATATATATCATAAATCTCACTTTACATTATTTTTGTTTAAAGTCTCTTATCTTTAAGAGAGTTACATAATATGAAAAAAATCTTAAATATTTACTTATCTAGTTACCATTTCCTGTGCCCTTCATGTCCTTTGTGGATTCATATTTCCACCTGGTATCATTGTCTTTCTGCCTAAAGAAACTCCTTTAACATATCTTGTAGTGTGAGCATACAGTTCACAGATTCTTTCCACTATGTAACAAAGTTTTTAAATTTTTTTTTTAATATTTGGTTTTTTTTAAGAGAGAGACAGAGTGTGAGCAGGGGAGGAGCTGAGGGGAGGGACACACAAAATCAGAAGCAGGCTCCAGGCCCTGAGCTGTCAGCACAGAGCCCAAGGCAGGGACCGAACTCATGAACTGTGAGATCATGACCGAAGACAGACGCTTAACCAACTGAGCCACCCAGGCACCCTTGTAACAAAATTTTTATTTAGCCTTTGTTTGGAAGGAATGTTTGATAGGTACAGAATTCTAGGCTAACCTTTTTCTTTTAGTTCTTTAAAATTTTTTTCCACTGAATTGTTTAGGATATGAAATATACTATTGTCCTTGTTTTTGTACTCTGTAATATGTCTCTTAATTCTTTTTATTTTTAACATTTTTTTATTTAACACTACCACTGAGCAATTTGATTATGATGTGCCTTTGTGTAGTTTTCTTCATCATTCTTATTTAGGGGGCTTATTAAGTTTATTGAATTTGTGTCATCAAACTGGCAAAATTTATTTTTTTTTAAGTTTATTTATTTTGAGAGAAACAGAAACAGCATGAGTGGGGGAGGAGCAGAGAGGGACGGAGAGAGAGAGAATCGCAAGCAGGCATCGCACTGCCAGTGCAGAGCCCGAAGCAGGGCATGAACCCACAAAGCCACAAGATCATGACCTGAGCTGAAACAAAGCGGACTCTTAACTAGCTGAGCCACCCAGGAGCCCCAAACTTGTAAAATTTATGACCATTATTTGGTTAAATATTTTCCCCCACTCTGTCTTCTGTCCTCTGGGCCAATTTCATTAAATTAAGTATATTAGGTTGTTTAAAGTTGTCCCACAACCCACTGATACACTGTTTGCTTTTCTTTTTCTCTTTTATAATTTTCTTTTTCATTAATACAAAAAGAGAAAAAGTTCATTTTTATTTTCAATTTTTATTAAATATATTTTTCTTTAATTTTTATTACTATATTTTTTACTTTTGTGTAATTTTTTTCAAATTCTACTTTCATCATTTTATTTTAATCTTCTTCAGTGTATTCACCTTTTCAAATTTTCAAAAAATTTCCTTTCCTTCTTTTCTTTTTTTCTCTTTTTTGTTTCTTTTCTTTTTCTTGAATACAGAAAGAGAAAAACTTCATCTTTACTTTCAATTTCTATTAAAGATATTTTTATTTAATTTTTATTACTATATTTTTTGCTTTTATGCAAATTTTTTCAAATACTATTTTACCTCCATCATTTTATTTTAGTCTACTACAGTGTATTCAATTTTTCAAATTTTCAAATTATTTCTTTTTTCTTTTTTTTATCTTTTTTCACTTTTTCATTTCTTTTCTTTTTTCTTAAATACAGAAAAAAGAAAAAATTCATATTTATTTTTAGTTTTCATTAAAAATGTTTTTCTTTAATTTTTCTACTATATTCTTACTTTTGTGTATATTTTTTCAAATTCTATTTTATACCCATCATCTCATTTTAGTCTACTTCACCTTATTCATTTTTTTCAAATTCTCAATATCCTTTTTTTTCTCCCCCCCCTTTTTTTCTCTAATCTGTCAAACCACTTTCAACACCCAGACCAAAACACACCTAGGATCTAGCATTATCTATTTGATTTTCATGTGTGTGTGTTTGTATGTGTGTGTGTGTGTATTTTTAATTTTTTAATTTTAGTATTTTTAATTTTAATTGTTTTTAATTTCAATTTTTCTACTTCATTAATTCCTTTTCTCCCTTCAAAATGACAAAATGAAGGAATTCACCCCAAAAGAAACATCATGAAGAAACGACAGCCAGGGATTTAACCAACACAGATACAAGCAAGATGTCTGAACCAGAATTTAGAATCACGATAATAAAAATACTGGCTAGAGTCAAAAATAGATTAGGATCCCTTTCTGCAGAGATAAAAGAAGTAAAAAATAGCCAGAATGAAATTAAAAATGCTATAACTAAGCTGCAATCACGGATGGATGCAGCGGCGGCAAGGATGGACGAGGCAGAACAGAGAATCAGCAATACAGAGGACAAACTTACAAAGAATAACAAAGCAGGAAAAAAGAGGGAGATTACGGCAAAAGAACACGATTTAAGAATTAGAGAAATCAGTGACTCATTAAAAAGGAACATCAGAATCATAAGGGTCCCAGAAGAGGAAGAGAGAGAAATAGGGGTAGAAGCGTTATGTGAGCAAATCATAGTGGAAAACTTTTCTAACCTGGGGAAAGACACAGACAACAAAAACCAGGAAGCACAGAGGACCCCCACTAGATTCAACAAAAACCAACCATCAACAAGGCATATCATAATCAAATTCACAGAATACTCAGGCAAGGAGAGAATCATGAAAGCAGCAAGGGAAAAAAAAGTCCCTAACCTACAAGGGAAGACAGACCAGGTTTGCAGCAGACCTATCCACAGAAACTTGACAGGCCAGAAAGGGGTGGCAGGATATATTCAGTGTGCTGAATCAGAAAAATATGCAGCCAAGAATTCTTTATCCAGCAAGGCTGTCATTCAAAACAGAAGGAGATTAAAAAACTTCCTAGATGAACAAAAATTAAAGGAGTTTGTGACCACTAAACCAGCCCTGCAAGAAATTTTAAGGGACACCCTTTGAGGGGAGAAAAGATGAAAATATATATATATGTACATATATGTGTATATCTATATATACATATATATATATTTCAAAAGCAACAAATATTAGACAAATATATATATCAAAATATATATATATATCTCAAAAGCAACAAACATAAGGACCAGAGAACACCACCAGAAGCTCCAACTCTACAAGCATCATAATGGTAAAAAATTCATATCTTTCAGTACTCACTCTAAACATCAATGGACTCAATGCTCCAATCAAAAGACATAGGGTAACAGAATGGATAAGAAAACAAGATCCATCTATATGCTGTTTACAAGGGACCCACTTTAGACTTAAAGACACCTTCAGATTGAAAATAAGGGGATGGAGAACCATCTATCATGCTAATGATCAACAAAAGAAAGCCAGAGTAGCCACACTTATATCAGACAATCTAGACTTTAAAATAAAACCTGTATCAAGAGATGCAGAAGGGAATTATATCATAATCAAGGGGTCTATCCACCAAGAAGACCTAACAATTGTAAACATTTATGCGCCAAATGTGGGAGAACAGAAACATATAAATCAATTAATCACAAACATAAAGAAATTCATCGATAGTAATACCATCATAGTAGGAGACTTCAACACCCCAGCTACAACAATGGACAGTTCATCTAATCAAAAAATCAACAAGGAAACAATGGCTTTGAATGACACTCTGGACCTGATGGACTTAACAGATATATTCAGAACATTTCATCCTAAAGCAGCAGAATATACATTCTTCTCTAGTGCACACGGAATGTTCTCCAGAATAGACCATATACTGAGACACAAATCAGCCCTAAGTAAGTACAAAAAGATCGAGATCACATCATGCACATTTTCAGACCACAATGCTATGAAACTTGAAATCAACCACCAGAAAAAATTTGGAAAGGTAACAAATACTTGGAGACTGAAGAAAATCCTACCAAAGAATGAATGGACTAACCAAGCAGTTAAAGGGGTATTAAAAAGTATATGGAAGTCAAGGAAAATGATAACACTACAACCCAAAACCTCTGGGACGCAGCAAAGGCAGTCATAAGAGGAAAGTATACAGCAATCCAGGCCTTCCTAAAGAATGAAGATCTCAGGGGCGCCTGGGTGGCGCAGTCGGTTAAGCGTCCGACTTCAGCCAGGTCACGATCTCGCAGTCTGGGAGTTCGAGCCCCGCGTCGGGCTCTGGGCTGATGGCTCAGAGCCTGGAGCCTGTTTCCGATTCTGTGTCTCCCTCTCTCTCTGCCCCTCCCCCGTTCATGCTCTGTCTCTCTCTGTCCCAAAAATAAATAAACGTTGAAAAAAAAATTAAAAAAAAAAAAAAAAAGAATGAAGATCTCAGATACACAACCTAACCTTACGCCTTAAGGAACTGGAAAAAGAACAGCAAATAAAACCCCAAACCAGCGGAAGACAGGAAATAATAAAGGTTAGAACAGAAATTAATGCTATTGAAACCAAAAAAACAGTGGAACAGATCAATGAAACCAGAAGCCGGTTCTTTGAAAGAATTAACAAAATTGACAAACCACTAGCCAGTTTGATCAAAAAGAAAAAGGAAAGGACCCAAATAAATAAAATAAAAGAAATAAAAGAAATAAAATAATGAAAGAGGAGAGATCACAACCAACACAACAGAAATAAAAACAGTAAGAAGAGAATATTATGAGCAATTATATGCCAATAAAATGGGTAATCTGGAAGAATGGACAAATTCCTAGAAACATATATAGTACCAAAACCGAAACAGGAAGAAATAGAAAATTTGAACAGACCCATAACCAGTAAGGAAATCGAATTAGTAATCAAAAATCTGCCAAAAAACAAGAGTCCAGGGCCAGATGGCTTTCTGGGGGAATTCTACCAAACATTTAAGGAAGAGTTAACAACTATTCTCTTGAAACTGTTCCAAAAAATAGAAATGGAAGGAAAACTTCAAATTCTTTCTATGAAGCCAGCATTACCTTGATTCCAAAACCAGACAGAGACCAGACTAAAAAAGGACAACTATAGACCAATTTCCCTGATGAACATGGAGGCAAAAATCCTCAACAAGATATTAGCCAACCAGATCCAACAATACATTAAAAAAATTATTCACCACGACCAAGTGGGATTTATACCTGGGATGCAGGGCTGGTTCAATATCCACAAAACAATTAATGTGATTCATCACATCAATAAAAGAAAGGACAAGAACCATATGATACGTTCAATAGATGCAGAGAAAGCATTTGACAAAATACAGCATCCTTTCTTGAAAAAAACCCTCAAGAAAGTAGGGATAGAAGGATCACACATTGAGATGATAAAAGTCATATATGAGCAACCCAACACTAATATCATCTTCAATGGGGAAAACCTGAGAGCTTTTCCCCTAAGGTCAGGAACAAGACAGGGATGTCCACTCTAGCCACTGTTATTCAACATAGTATGGGAAGTCTTAGCCTCTGCAGTCAGACAACACAAAGAAGTAAAAGGCATCCAAATTGGCCAGGAGGAGGTCAAACTTTCACTCTTTGCAGATGACATGATACTCTATATGGAAAACCCAAAAGATTTCACCAAAAAACTGCTAGAACTGATTCATGAATTCAGCGAAGTTGCAGGATATAAAATCAATGCAAAAAAATCGGTGGCATTCCTACACACCAACAATGAAGCAACAGAAAGAGATATCAAGGAATTGATCCCATTTACAATTGCACAAAAAACCGTAAAATACCTAGGAATAAATCTAACCAAAGAGGTGAAAAATCTATACACTGAAAACTATAGAAAGCTTATGAAAAAACTGAAGAAGACACAAAAAAATGGAAAAAAGATTCCATGCTTCTGGATAGGAAGAACAAATATTGTGAAAATGTCGATACTATCGAAAGCAATCTACATATTCAATGCAATCCCTATCAAAGTAACACCAGCATTCTTCACAGAGCTAGAAAAAGAATCCCAAAATTTGTATGGAACCAGAAAAGACCCCGAATAGCCAAAGCAATCTGGAAAAAGAAATCCAAAGCAGGAGGCATCACAATCGCAGACTTCAAGCTATACTACAAAGCTGTAATCATCAAGACAGTATGGTACTAGCACAAGAACAGACACTCAGATCAATGAAACAGAATAGAGAACCCAGAAATGGACCCAGAAACGTATGGCCAACTAACCTTTGACAAAGCAGGAAAGAATATCCAATGGAATATAGACAGTCTCTTTGGCAAGTGGTGCTGGGAAAACTGGACAGCGACATGCAGAAGAATGAACCTGGGCCACTTTCTTACACCATACACAAAAAGAAACTCAAAATGGATGAAAGACCTAAATGTAAGACAGGAAGCCATCAAAATCCTTGAGGAGAAAGCAGGCAAAAACTTCTTTGATTTTGGCCGCAGCAACTTCTTACTCAACACATCTCTGGAGGCAAGGGAAACAAAAGCAAAAATGAACTACTGGGACCTCATCAAAATAAAAACCTTCTGCACAGTGAAGGAAACAATCAGCAAACTAAAAGGCAACTGACAGAATGGGAGAAGATATCTGCAAATGACCTATCAGATAAAGGGTTAGTATCCAAAAATCTATACAGAACTTATCCAACTCAACACCCAAAAAACAAATAATCCAGTGAAGAAATAGGCAAAAGACATGAATAGACACTTCTCCAAGGAAGACATCCAGATGGCCAACTGACACATGAAAAAAAGCTCCACATCACTCATCATCAGAGAAATACAAATCAAAACCACAATTAGATACCACCTTACCTCTGTCAGAATGGCTAACATGAACAACTCAGGCAACAACAGATGCTAGCGAGGATACAGAGAAAGAGGATCTCTTTTGCATTGTTGGTGGCAATGCAAGCTGGTGCAGCCACTCTGGAAAACAGTATGGAGGTTCCTCAAAAAACTAAAAATAGAACTACCCTACGACCCAGCAATTGCTCTACTAGGCATTTATCCACAGGATACAGGTGTGCTGTTTCAAAGGGACACATGCACCCCCATGTTTATAGCAGCACTATCAACAATAGCCAAAGTATGGAAAGAGCCCAAATGTCCATTGATGGATGAATGGATAAAGAAGATGTGGTATATATATACAATGGAGTATTACTCAGCAATCAAAAAGAATTAAATCTTGCCATTTGCAACTATGTAGATAGAACTAGAGAGTATTATGCTAAGTGAAATTAGTCAGAGAAAGACAAAAATCATATGACTTCACTCATATGAGGACTTTAAGAGACAAAACAGATGAACATAAGGGAAGGGAAACAAAAATAATATAAAAACAGGGAGGGGGACAAAACAGAAGGGACTCATAAATACGGAGAACAAACTGAGGGTTACGGGAGGGCTTGTGGAAGGGGGGATGGGCTAAATGGGTAAGGGGCAGTAAGGAATCTACTCCTGAAATCATTGTTTCACTATATGCTCACTAATTTGGATGTAAATTTTAAAAAATAAAATTAAAAAAAAGAATTATTTCTCAGCATCTTCCTTATGCTTACAATGATCTTATCCTGGGAAAAAGTATTGTACTCACAATTACATTATGATTAAATGAAATAATGGGAGGCTTTACAAATAAAAGAAAACATCTTTAAGACCTCAGATACAAGTTGAAAACAATAAGAGTACATTTACTAAAATATAAAAAAAAACTAATTTAAATCTGTTTATTATGATGATCAGCCAATACTGGTCTCTCTAAGCAGTGTTACAGAGCTTTAATGGTTAAATGGCCTATAGAACTTTCTCTTTTATTGTATGATTTGACATTGAAATTCTACTAAAAATATTCCTATTGACTTTAAGCTATAATGTTTTTTTCTCTATATTTCATGCTTTTCCAAATAATGTGTTGAAAATAAATATAGAGTAAATATATTTCTGGTGTCTAATGGAGAATCTTTCTGAAATGCTGTTTTGCCTCACACATGATTTTTAAAAATATTTTATAAAAATAATTATATTCTTTGACATTTCCCTTGCTCAGCTTACAAATATATTTACTTACTTGTAAGATATCAATGCCCAAATTTATAAGCTAGTAGTAGACTTCCTTTTTAAATTTAATATCTTAATTCAAAAAACAGTTATGAAATATACAACTAAATGACTTCAGGCAATATTTGTGCCCTAAGATTTTCTTTAATGTTTATTTATTTATTTTGAGAGATAGCACAGTGGGGTAGGGGCAGAAAGAGAGAGAGAGACAGAGAATCTGAAGGAGTCTCCAGGCTCCACACTATCAGCACAGAGCCCCACATAGGACTCAAACCTACAAAATGTGAGATCACGACTTGAGCCGAAGTTGGCTGCCCAAAAAACTGAGCAACCCAGATCCCTCTTGTGTCCTAAGATTTTAATGTGCACAATATTTTTCAGACCTTTCAGCTTGTGTGTGTGTGTGTGTGTGTGTGTGTGTGTGTGTGTGTGTGTGTTGCATGTGCATTACATTATTTGGATTAAAGTGCATATGAAAATTTTGTAGATGCACATTGGGGAAACTGCCTGGATTAACAGTAATATCCCCATTCTGTACTACACTCTCTTTTTTCAAATACCTGGGAATGGGCAGGAAATGCAAGCAGAGCCAGTCATAATGAAACCACTCTTTGTCATGAAGACCATGGATATTAATCCAGGTCATATTAACAAGAATCTCTTCCCAATATTTGGAAAAGGGAGGTTCTTGCTTTTCTTTCTTGCAAATCTATAAGAACAGGAGATGAGTGTTATCATTTGCCATGGCTTTGGTTTTGTGAAGAAAGCAATGTGTGAAAAATGAAATGATACCAGCAAGCAAACTGAGAGAATCCTGGGCTCATCACAGCTTCCAACTGGCAGGCACCTTCATATACATCCATTTCCTTAGCAATTCAGTTTTATCAGCCAAATGAATCCTCTCTCATGCTTACAGGAGTTTGAGTAGGGTATCTATCACTTGCAGTCAAAAACTGTCCTTAAATGTTGATATAAAAATTTGAAATATATTTTTAGAAGAAAATCTAACAAGAATTTTATGAATTCTTTTGATTTTATTTTAATGATGGATAAGAAAATAGAATATATGACTGCTGGTATCAGCTTATCTACCTATGAGACTCTAAGTTGATTTGTCAGTTAATGATAATAACAATTATTATTAATAATTCTAATGTAAAATTTTATCATCATAAATTTTATTTCTGTTGGTAATATTTATTTTTTTTTAATTTTTTTTTACGTTTATTTATTATTGAGAGAGAGAGACAGAGCATGAACGGGGGAGGGGCAGAGAGAGAGGGAGACACAGAATCGGAAGCAGGCTCCAGGCTCCGAGCCATCAGCCCAGAGCCCGATGCGGGGCTCAAACTCACGGACCGCGAGATCGTGACCTGAGCTTAAGTCCGACGCTCAACCGACTGAGCCACCCAGGCGCCCCCTGTTGGTAATATTTAGATAAGGAGAATGATTCACATTTTCTTCCATTATTTTCCATGTTTATGTACTGAAAAGAAAAATGTTTACATGGGTTCAATATTCAGCCAAAATTTCTAGACTCAAAATGAGTGTTAATTAGGTAATAAAATTTTGGAAAGTAACAGAAATCTTCAGGGTCCACAAATAAAAGGACTTTTCTTGGATAAAACAGAGAGGAACGATGCAAAAGGAAATAGAAAATTGGGACACAATAGCATAACTGAGAGCTGAGATCAAACATAAAATGTAAAGAGATCCTGGGAAATATGGTTAATCCTGGATTGAATACTATATCAGGAGCTCAAAACATCTCCCCCAAGTAAAAATATTTTCCTTCTGTTTTCATTTTTTCTAAGGTAACCAGTAATTAATACAATTGGTAGTGCCTGTCTCTTCTATATTTTATCATTCTCTTTCATAATATAGTCACCTGCTTTCTGTGAATAAATGTGAAACAAATCAATCTATATATATTAATTGATTTCAAGGCATTGTACAAGGTTCTGCAGGCAATTTTGTAGACTAGTGATTTTAACAGTCTAAAGTTTGCTTTAAAGTGTTTACACTATGAATTGTATGGCTTAAACATTTTATATCCTCCAATTGGCAGAATTTTTGTTAAAGCATATTTTAAGGAAATATGGAGGGCTGAAGGAAAAAAAGAAGGCTCACACACTCAATGTAGCCCACAATTTCCACCTCGAAATAGTTCCCATATATGAAACCCTTTAAATTATATTGTAACCCTTCCCCCTGGAGTCTTGACCCGCAGTTTGAGAAATACTGGCATTGATATATGAAATACACAGATAATGCAAAAAAACTCATTTTACCACATAGTTTCACCTTCTGCCCCCATCAATCATATTATAAAATCTGTCAACAGGAAGCAAATTACCTCCATTACCATGGTCACTTTAGAGGAAGTGTTAATGACCAAAATAAATGCCAAAAGTGAACAGGAATAAAGATATAGAGACAATATTCTACTTAATTAGCTTCTAAATAGTAATATTAATCTACATGGCAAAGCTTGTATTGAAAGAAAAAACTAGAAAAGCCTTCTAGATCTTGTTTTGTTAGGTTTGGAGAAGACAATAGTATTCTCTGATATCAGTTTTTCTCTCTTACCTTCTCTTTGCTTTCCCACTTTGCAATTCTTTATCCATCTCTTCCTCCAACCTTCTCCCTTCTTTACCTCACCTATTACTCTGACATAGCTCAACATGGTAAGGGATGCAAATAAACTTGGAAGAAAATATTGTAGGCATATAAACTATACATTAAATTCCAAATTACTTTGTCACTTGGCTAATGAAAACTTATTGTATGCCTACTACCTACCAGACAACATCACGTATTCAGATGATGAACATGGTTAACAAAATAGCTCCTGTCCTTATGGACTTTACTGTCAACATTTAACAGAGAAGAAAACCCTGCACCAGTATTTACTAGCTACTGAGAAACTGTTACGTACAAAATGTTGAGAGTAGATTTTCATAGTGCTAGAGAAATATATAATTTGGGGACTCAACTTATTTAAGTGCATTAGGAAACGTTTACTGGCATAGTAATAGTCATACTGGGATTTGGAGGGGGGCATCATTTAGATAAGGTAAAGAGAAGGGGTAGAACATTCCAGGAAGAGGGAACAGTATGCACAGAAGTAGTGAAATAGGAGAAAGCATTGCCTGCCAAACAGAAAACCAGAGTGGCTGGCATGAATTAAGCAAATAGTAGATTTGTGCATGTGAGATTGGAAAGGCAACTAAAGGTCAGGTTTGGGGGATTTTAGCAGGATTATTCGAAGGCCCACTGGAAGCTGTTGAAAGATTTCAAGAGACAAATGACGTATTCAAATCTGTATTTTAAAGGGGGTATATCTTGGCTGCTGTGTGGAGAATGGAGAAGAGGAGGCAGGGTAACCACGCCCATGACATCTTCCGCCTGGTTCAGGATACAGACAATGAACACAGAAGTGAATGCATTCAAGAGGTACTTCGGTGGTGGAATGAACTGAATTGGGGAGAAGGATAAGAAGAGAGTCTAGAAATATGCTTATATTTTTAGATTAAATATATAACAGATAGTAGGGAGTTTTACTGAACTAGAGACAACTAGAAGGCAAAATTTTTAGATGGAAAAAACTACATATCTTAGGATCACAAAGGTGACCTAAAACTGAACAGCTAACTGAATACTAAGTATTTAATTATCAATAATTTTACTTGCCCTTCATAGGATTATAAGAGTTCTGGGTAGATGATTCAGATGGCCCATTTCTTACTAAAACTTTCCCAATTTTGCATGAATATCTAAGGCATCTGAAATAAAAGAGAATTATTTTTAAATCTGGATGTGCTCAGGAATTTATTTCTCATGAAGAAAAAAAGAAAAGCCATGTTTAAGGGAAAGGCTGAACTAGTCTATCTTATATCTTGTTGAATTCATAATTATAACCAGAATTTCTAGTGGTGGAAATAATACCGTCAGGAAACAAGAGCTTTAGGCATTTTCTTCTCATCTATCCCTTTTGCCACTACCTCTGCCACTGTAATTTTCAGTTTTGGCTTAAAATTCTGTGTTCTGTGCACAATAGGCTATGGCATTATGTCTTTCCCAGACTCATAAACCCCTAAGCTGCCATCTGCTCACCCAAAACTGCTTTGAATATCCATTCTCTAAACTAAAGCCCACATTTATTACCTCCAAAGATTTTTCCACACTACAACCACATATTTGGGTTCAATAATCCAAAAATCAATCATTCATTCAAGTTTAGTATAATACTTACTTGAGGAAAGCAGTCCACCTAAGTGCTGAGCTGAAACAGACAAACATTAAGTTACTATATCTCACAATGATTGAAATCTTACTGGATTGATAGCAGAGTGCTTTGCACAATTTTGGGAAAACTAAACAAGTGTAAAAGTTTTAGGACCAAGTTTTAAAGTAACTTACCAATATGTTACCATTTAACATTTCTAATATAGGCCTATAAGAATCTTACTGGCTTGCACTGTTGTCTTTTCCATTAATAAAGGGGCAAACAAGAAGATAAAATCTAACAGATCTTAGCCTCTTAATTTAGTAGTAACATTGAAAGCTTACATTAACAAATTAAATATAGAGCCTGATCTCAAGACTTTTATAAATTCAAATGCTTAAAAGTTAATCAATTAGTCTTTCCATTACACTTGGAGTATCTCTTCACCCCATCACTTTCACCCCCTCCTAGCCCTGAAGGATCATTAGAGACAAGATGCATGTTAAGATTAGTAACTGTAAAAATGAGATAGGTTATTAACATTTCTCCTAAATGGCAATGCCATTCTGTCTTGCCTAACCTTTGCAAGTTGTTTTCAAGTGATTATGCAATTCTATTCAGATTTGGGGAGAATTACACAAAATCTTATATATTATATGTGACAAATATACAAATATTATAAATATTTGTCACCTTTTCAGAGGTGAATAAAAACGGGATAAAATCTGGGGCGCCTGGGTGGCTCAGTCAGTTAAGCATCTGACCCTTGATTTCAGCTCAGGTCATGATCTCACAGTTCGTAAGTTGGAACCCTGCATTGGGCGTCGTGCGAACAGTTTTGAGACTGCTTGGGATTCTCTCTCTCTCTCTCTCTCTCTCTCTCTCTCTCTCTCTCTGCCCTTCCCTGACTTGCCCTCTCTTTCTTTCTCTCTCTCAAAATAAGTTAAAAAAAAAAAAAAGATAAAATCTTAGAAGGCATCCATGGATCATATTTATTTATCATATTTATTGCTTCTGTGATATATTTCCTGGCCTGGTGCCAATTAATTTGCAATTAATTTGAATTGTGTAAAATTTATAATGCTAACAGGTGCTTCTGGTTTAGGATGGCAAATTTGGCACAAATACTTACTCTTCTTACTCATAAGTTCAGAAAATCTTGTAGATTTTACAAAAGCATACACTGCCAGAACAAATAAAACCAGAATTGTGAGGAAAAATTTGTAAAAGCTATCCAGGAAAGTCATGGTCCAAGTATGATGTGAAGTGTTCAAATCAGAATAAAAAGTCAGCAGGTGTAAGAAAGAAGAATGCAATGGATACCAAGAAACAGAATAAGTGAATGAGATGCTGAAATAATACAGTGAAAAGAAAAAAATAAAAGATAATAAGAAATTACAGGGGGGAAAAAGCTATATAAAAAAAGCACAAAAAGAAACGTAGAAAATTAAAACATGATATGATTTTGAGAAGTCAACAAATGGTATGTATTGCTTTTTTCTACATTTCATTGGCCACAACACAACGGTGGCAAGCTGTAGTAGTAACTAGAAACTTTGATTAGTTTACTAGATATAAAAGCTTGATGAGCACTTAGGCCTATTTTACAGTTTCTGTGAAATGGTTAACAGTTTAAACTCTAATTTTTTTATTCCATCATTCTCAGATATGATCTTTTGACTCCTTTGCAAGATGACAGTATTATCATTTTCCTACCTCTCATCACCCTATCATCCAGTTTCTGCTACAAGTACATTATATTTTTTATTGCATGGTTGGTAATATTTACCTTATATTCAATAATAATCAAGTTTGCTGTCTTTTGAATATTGGTTAATTATAAAAGTTTATAGTCCATAAGAGCATTTATGTCATTATAACTATAAAATATTGTTCATTACAGAGCCACATTTTGTTCTATTATTGTATTCTTTTTCAGACCTATTTGCATGCTCATAGGAGAGTATATTTAATGGATTTTACCTGTCTAATATCCTTTAAACAATCTGAACAACAAAGAGGATAGATAGATAGATAGACAGACAGACAGACAGACAGACTGTTTGGAACTATAACAAAAGATTTGATGTCCTTGCCATCAGAGACACAAGAACAGAGAAAGTGATGAGGCTGGAAAAGTACTAAAAGAACTCATGGCTAAACACTTCCCAAATATGGCAAGGAACATAAATTTTCATATTCAAGTTGTTAAGTGAACCCTAAACAGGATAAACCCAAAGAAATCAGTGCCAAGGCATATCATAATGAAAGCTTAAAAACTAAAGACAAAAAAAAATCTGGAAATGGCTAGAGAAAAAGAATGTCTTACCATAGAGGGCAAAAGGGAGTGGCACAGTATTTTTCAAGTGCAAAAACAACAGTAAGAAATCCTGTCTACCTAGAGTCCTGTACACAATTAAAATATTCTTTTTTTTTTTTAAGAAAAATTCAAGATATCATCACATGAAGGAAAACTAAGAAAATGTGTTGCTAAAGAACACAGTAAGCAAAATTATGGGTAAATAAAATAGACTTCCCTTCTCTTTGGTTTTTAAAATTATGTTTGGTTGAATCAAAAATTCTAACATTGTCACATTGATATGGTTTTAATTATACGTAGAGGAAATACTTTCAAAAATTATAAATGGGGGGAGATAAAAGGAGATAAAGGGAGCTAAGTCTTCTGTATTTCACTTAAACTACTGAAGAAATGACATCAGCGGACTGTGAGACATATCACAGTACAGCCATAGATTTAACACAAACACACGTACACATATACACATACTTAAGGTAATAGAACAACCACTAAAGAACCATACAGAAAGACAGGATTATCAAAAACAATATAGGGGCACCTGGGTGGCTCTGTAGATTAAGTGTCAGACTTCATCTCGGGTCATGATCTTGCGGTTTGTGAGTTCGAGACCTGCGTGGGGCTCTATGCTGACAGCTCAGAGTCTGGAGCCTGCTTTGGATTTGGTGTCTCCTTCTACTTCTGGCCCTCCCTCACTCGCATTCTCTATCTCTCAAAAATTAATAAACATTAAAAAAATTAAAAAACAAAAACAATATAGATAAATTCAAATGGTCATCTAAAAATGTAAATAAAACATATCAAAATTTGAAGGACACAGCTAAATCAGTACTGAAAGAAAAATTCCTAGCACTAAATAAGTATGTGTTTGTAAGTACATAATATTTGCTTTAAAAATAGTGGATTGGGGTTCCTGGGTGTCTCAGACGGTTAAGTATCCGACTTCAGCTCAGGGCATGATCTCACAGTTTGTGAGTTGGAGCCCCACATCGGACTCTCTCCTGTCAGCACAGAGCCTGCTTGAGATCCTCTGTTCCCCTCTCTCCCTGCCCTTCCTCCATCAAGAATAATAAATAAACATTTGACAAATAAATAAAAATTTAAAAAATAAAAAAGTTAATGGATTAAAACTCTTAAGGGTTGGGGCACCTGGGTGGCTCAGTCAGTTAAATGTCCAACTCTTGATTTTGGCTCAGGTTATGGTCTCATGTACAGTTCGTGGGATGGAGCCCTACATGGATGGAGCATGGGGCTCCATGCTGACAACATGGACCTTGCTTGAGATTCTCTTCTCTCTTTCTATGTCCCACCTCCAACCCCCCTCTCAAAATAAATAACTAAGCTTAAAAAATCTTCAGGGTTATACATAAAAATATTTTCAAACATGTCTAAGTTATGATACATTGTATATGCGTTATGTATATATGTATATGTATTATGTATATACTTACATATACATACATATAACCTAAATACATTAAAAAATATTTTTTTTCAACTTTTTTTATTTTTATTTTTTTTATTTTGGGACAGAGAGAGACAGAGCATGAACGGGGGAGGGGCAGAGAGAGAGGGAGACATAGAATCGGAAACAGGCTCCAGGCTCCAGGCTCCGAGCCATCAGCCCAGAGCCCGACGCGGGGCTCGAACTCACGGAGCGCGAGATCGTGACCTGGCTGAAGTCGGACGCTTAACCGACTGCGCCACCCAGGCGCCCCTAAAAAATATTTTAAAGTATAACCTTTAAGATTTTTATTCCACTAACTTTATAAACAACATATTTTATATAAAAGTAACCTTAGTGTTTGGTGAGGGAAACTAAACCTGATACCTTTGGTTCCAAAGGCTAAGTGTGTTGCATTAATTGATGTCCTGGCTCTTGTCCCCTTGGGAATGTTTCAAATATCCTAGGCCTTTTCACTGCACTGCAATAATGGACACATATTGTAAACTGAGATTTCATACATGAAAAGGATTTGTCTACCAAAAACAACTTAACTAAACCTCTTTTTCTATACCCTTTTTTGCTATCATCATCTCCCTTCCATGATCATTACAGTCACTGATGGCTATGAATTCCATAAAAGAATATCAATTTAACAATTTGGACACAGAAGGTACTAAGACCAAAAAGTTCAAATGAGTGTGTGACTGATGAGAGGAGGAACACAAGGATCTTCTCAGGATCATCAAGTAAACCCAGTGAGAGCTTAATGGAGGAAGGTAATGGATTAAAACCCCAGTGCTTTTAAATTAACATTGACTACATTCACTGGGTATGCTGGAATAGAAATTTCATCCTGGAACAGAAAAGAGATATTCATGGAAAATACTGAAGAATCTCAACAAAATCTAGTTTTGTTTTGTTTTTTAATCATAAAGTACCGATGCGAATTGCTTATTTTAACCAAGTGTGCCTTGGTTATGTAGGATGTCAACATAAAGGAAAAATGGATGAAGGGTGTTCAGGAACTCTCTGCACATTCCCTGTAACTCTTTTACAAATCTAAAAATATTTCACAATGTAAAGTTTTATTAATATAAAATTAACATTGAAATTTTGTATACAAAGACTTCACAGTAAGGGCTTTGAAGCATGAAATGTCATTCTAGCAAAACCCCAATACATTGGTGAAGAGCAATACAGACTTAAAAGAGATAGGCCAGAACATACTGGAATCACACTTTCAGTCCTATTAAAGATCATCATTACTTTCTTCCTAACTGGTAAATCTAGAATTAAATAAGAACATACCACATATTTTAAATAATTTCACATAGATAATAATGTGCATTAATTTAGTGTCAGAATAGTTACACTCGGGAGTTGCCTGTGCTTGCTGTATGCATTAGAAATGGCATAAAGAAGGGGCACCTGGGTGGCTCAGTCGGTTAAGTGTCCAACTTCAGGTCAGGTCATGATCTCATGGTCCATGAGTTCAAGACTGGTGTCAGGTTCTGTACTGACAGTTCAGAGGCTGGAGCCTCCTTCGGATTCTGTGTCTCCCTCTCTCCTGCCCCTCCCCCACTCATGCTCAGTCTCTCAAAAATGAATAAATTTTAAAAAACAAAAAAAGAAATGGCATAAAGAACCTCCAAAGTTCCCAGAAAAAGGACATTTCTATGCAAATATGAAGGTTAAGGAAAACACTGTAAAATACTTAGACTAAATGAAGGTGTCTAATCTCTGAAGTAAAGCATAAAAAGTGAGAAGCCATTGTGGCAGGCTAAGCAGCTTGGCTTCTTAAGTTTCACCGGCAATATAAATTCAATTTTTCCTCCATGCTAAAGAAGTAAAGTCCCATAAGGGTGAAATCTCTTCAAGCCACTTACCATAGTTTTTCCTTTGAACAGATTATAATTCTTTTCGGGA